>NC_141534.1:270180000-270480000 GCF_021556685.1 Rattus norvegicus | reverse complement strand
GAGCATGTGTCCACAGAGGGACACTGCTCTGCTTACGGCTGCTGCTTAAGAGCACCCTGGATGTTAGAAAGTTGGCTTGGGTCGTCTGGAAGAACAGCAAATGCTCTCAGCCCCAACGTGTATCTGATGGTTTAGTTTTTGTTCAGTCATCTCAATAACGAACTATGAGGATGACTAATGAAACAGACAGGTCTACCTGAAGAAGTCTGGGAGATGGCTACTCGATGGTTCAAATCCACTGTTTTACCTTTAAAAATATGAAGAACTGGGTTGGGAGATGGTTCTCTGGACAAAGTACTTGTGGCAGAAATGTGTTGAAAACCTGAGTTTGGGTCCCCAGAATGTACATAGAACCAGGTGTCATAGCACGTGTCCTAAATTCTAGTATCTTTCTCCAGGATGGGAGACAGAGACAGGCAAATCCTCAGAAATCCCCAGGCCTGGCACACATGGTGGTGAGAATTAAACATCTTGGCACAAACAATATGGAAGGTGGAGACTGAAACCTGGGCCTGCCATCGGAACACCACACGTCACACAGCACATGCCTGCACTTACATATGTGTGCACTCATGTGTGCGCACACATACTGACACATACACAGAGACACAGGGAGTGTGAGGAAGAGGGAGAGAAACATACACAAGACACAAAAAGATAAACAGAAATAGATAAAAGGGTGGAGGTCTGCTATATGAAGTTACTCTGACAACATGTTATATTTTGGCGTATCAGAAAACACAACAAACACCGAACGTCAATTCATATCTGAGCTTTATAGCTCACACTGAAACTTTTCCTTTAATTTTTGTAATTTAAAAATCAATCTCATTGTGGGTATAATTAAAACCGCCACAGACTAATAAAATGCCTTCTATGCTTCATGGCTATCCTATGGATCTGCTATTCATATATACTTTTATATGAGCTGAAAGCGTTTGCACTTTATAAATGAGCACTCTGAGTCTGGATGGAATGCTCATTCCCAGAATTAAGGCTCCTAAGGGAGGAGAGGAAATTGCTGCCCGTGGAAACTCAACATAAAGCTGCATAATCGATCGGCGCACTCGGGCCCCAGCCGTGCTCCCGCCCATGACAGATTAAGTAAATATAAGAGCAGACAACACCAACATTATGGGTATTATATTGCACGTTGCAGTAAAGACTATGAAATTGGTCATGCACCAGAGCAAGCAAAATGGATAGCACGTTTTATGAGAAATGTATTTATAAAGAAATTAAGGGACAGTGTACATATTAATTATACAGACGCTGAATAAATAGTGATATATAGGGTGGAATGAAACTGAAGAAGTCCTTAGGTTTTCCAGGAGCAGAGACCTGTCCCAGTCCTTTACAAAAGGAGAATGAGAAAAATCCCTATTTAATGAGAAATAGAAAAACTGTAAGCAAACAAGAGGAAGCTAAAGTCCCTAACAGTTTACCAAACAGTGAAAAATAGAGTGTGGCCGGTCATGAACATGAGTCAAATGAGTAACAGATGAGATGAACAGGGCGGTTTCTTGGCATTCTTACCTCCTTAAAACAATCTGGGGCTGGGGATTTAGCTCAGTGGTAGAGCGCTTGCCTAGGAAGCGCAAGGCCCTGGGTTCGGTCCCCAGCTCCGAAAAAAAGAACCAAAAAAAAAAAAAAAAACCAAAAAAACAAAAACAACAACAACAATCTGAAACCGTCAGGATTCTAAAGGAAGGGTTCACAGTGATTCTGCCTAGGTGTGTGGGCGTGTACATATGTGTGAGTGTGTGATGTATATGTCTTGTGTGTTGAACCTATGTATATGTGCATGTGTGATCTGAGTATGTGTGCATGTGTGTGTGGTGTGAGTATGCGTGTGTGCCTGTATGTGTGTTGCTGTGTGTGTTGTAGGTGTGTGTCTGTGTTTGTGTGGTCTGAGTATGTATGTATGTGTGCATGTGTGTGTGGTATAAGTATGTGTGCATGTGTGTGCCTGCATGTGTGTTGGTGTATGTGTCTGTGTGTGTGTGGCCTGAGTATGTGTGTGTGTGCATGTGTGTATGTGTGTGGTGTGAGTATGTGTGTGTGCATGTGTGCTGCTGTGTGTGCTGTATGTGTGCTTGTGTGTCTGTTTTGTGTGTTCTGAGTATGTATGTGTGTGTGTGCGTATGAATATGTGTATGAATTCATGTCAGGAAACAGTTGCCAACACCACCTTGTACAGAACTTACAGGCTTCGAGAGGGGAGTACTGAGCAGGGTTCTCGCAGGAGCGACTCCCTATCAACAGCTAACAGAACATTTAGGTTGTGCTGTGAAGGTTTTCGTTTCATGAAATTTCCTATTTCAAAACCTCACCACTGTCAATAGCCTAGTTTATTAGTATTAAGACGTCAAGAAGATGACTGGCGACTTCAAAAAAAGAGGCACAGGGTTGCTCTTCTGGTCACATAAGAGGAGGACACAGGTGAAGACATCGTTTATGAATCAAGCAAAGGGGCCCTAACTCGACACCAAATTGCCTTGTTCCTATCTTTGCTAGGTTCCAAAACGGGCAAGAAATAATTTTTGTGTTTACAAATCAACCTACCTAAGGGGTCTCTGTTACAGCCACCTCAACAAACTAAGTCAGCTCTCTGGAGCAGTCTTTTGCTCCTGTGGACTCTTGGTCCTAGGATTTCGGATGTATGTGTATGTGTATGTACAGGTACAGGTACATGTACATGTATATGTATATGATCTGTAGATAAAAACAAGAGCAGACATGTTGCAAGCACAAATAAGGGTGGATGGCTGGGTCATATTTACTACACTTTTGCCTTATTAAAATCAGCTCTCAGGATAAGCACTTATTGGCTCTTCAGCCAATTTCTATCTATTCCCATAAAAAGAGCAAAGCTCCTGACCCAGTTTTCCCTTCAAGATGGGTGAACCTGGTGATTCCCTTTCTTAACAAAGTGGTGATGAGCGAAGTAGGAAAGTATGGGCAGCACACACAGGGATCAAAGGTGTTCCTGCAGCAAAGGAAAGAACACGGGACCCTCGTCCTAGCAGCAGCCTGGGAGAGTGCACAGAAATGAATGTGAACCCAAAGCTGTTATCAGCAGAGGCTGACAAGACAAACAGGAAGGGCCTGCGGCTGTGTTCTGTTTCCTCTCTAACTATAGCTGTGCGCCTTATCACAGTGAGGACCCACTCCTGCTGCTCATTAAGGCTGTCGTGCTCTACCCAGTCTCATCTGCCTCATAATTGAAATTCTTATTTTAACAGCATTACGTTAATGTTATTGCTAGCTATGGAATGTCTTGTGAAGAGCGCAACATTAAAGTTAATTTAGCCGTACATCCTGGGTAATGGATGCTGTCTGGAATATAAGAAACCAGATACTCGGAGTCGGACTGGGATGTGTCGAGGTTACTTTCCCAGTTAGAAGCAACCCCTGACGTGGTCAACATCTCTCATATCTCACTGATCACTCACTGCTTATGGACTTCCTGGTTGTGGTAGCAAAAAGTCAGAATTCCTAATGAAGTTCCTTCTTACCCTTCCTTTTCTTTTTTCTTTTTTTTAATTCTTAATTAAAACTGGTTCTGTACTTGAGTTGAGCTTCCTGG
Source organism: Rattus norvegicus (assembly GCF_021556685.1). NCBI lineage: Eukaryota > Metazoa > Chordata > Mammalia > Rodentia > Muridae > Rattus > Rattus norvegicus. Next base: position 270,476,411 of record NC_141534.1, on the reverse strand, counting down.
TGAGAAAAAAATTAGATCACTGTTGTAATAAGAATTAAGAAAGTACTCCTGAATGTGCTATTAAAAAAAATACAGTAAATTTAAAAAAATCAAATGTCTTCTATTGTTAAGTGGCAACTTTCATTCAGCAAAACCTGACGTGTTTTTTCAATACTGTTAAAGTATTTTCAATACTTTAATATGAGGAATCAAGAACTCCAAGATTCAAATAAAATTTATTCTTTTGATGATAAAACAAGACTGGCCAAGAGCCTGGAACTGTGGAAACGGAGCAAAGCAATTCATTTCTCCATTTCTACGCATGCTAATTTTTAATCTAAAAAAAAGTAATCTATGATATTAATATTTTATTTCTTAATAAATGGAGTTATTTCATTGAAGAGAGCCCCATTGGAAGAGAGAAAGACTCATTTATTTATTTTATGGACTTTTTTTTGTACATTGCTGGGTTTTACACAAATAGGCACATGTAAGATGTCTCTCACTGTACTGCTACAGCTTACATTGTGAGTTCCTTAGAGGTCCACGCTTGGTGCTCAAAATGATACTGTTGGGAAAAGAGGGGACCTTAGGTCACAGAGGGGCAAACTCTGTAAGTGAAGCTTGCCCACCAGGAACCTCTTACAGGCTCCTATGCGGCCCTGTGAGTTTTCTACAGATTCAGGGCCCATGCATTCTCTGTCTGTTTCTGTTGTGATAGGGTCACTTGTTAACAGAAAGATGTGCTGCTGTCCACTGCTGTCACCAAAGACCTAATTCAGTGACATCCGCCCAGTCCACAGACTCCTACTCTCCAAAACTGTGAGCCAAATCGACATCCCATCTTCGTAGTTATATGCTTTGGTGTTCGTTGTTATGAGGTGAACATGTGATACTACCTGTGTTTTATCATATATGTCGGCTAATATTCATGTACATTGTGTCTAGGGAGAATTTAAACTGTGTGGGTTTGCACTGCTACATGCCTGACGACTGCCTCTTTTGGAAAGTGGGAATGGTCTCCTCAAACCCAAGAGCAATGGCAAACTCCCCTCTTTGCATCAGAAGAGTAGGATTACCCACAACACCTGTGCTGGGGAGAACGCAGGGTCATAAGCCGCTGCAAGGGATACAAATGCACCTTGGAAAACCCTTAAACACTTTCAACATGTGACCCAGAGACACTGACAGGTTTTTAGTCAGGAGAGGTAAAAACTTCTTACTCTGGAAAGATGACTATGCAAACATGAATGGCAGCTTTATTTATAATAGTTACAGATCAAAAAAGAAATACCAATTTTATACCCTGATAATTGGATGTTTGGTGACAGAATAGCAGCAAGGGAAGAAGCTACTGAGGCAAGAAGGTAATTCCACAAGCAGAGCGCACTGCAGCACCACAGCAAGTGAAAGCTGCTATAAACGAAATGCAATGGTACATACTTCAACACTTGCTTGTTCATACGGAATAAACTCCAGAGATGAAGCCAGCCGAGTCAGTGCCACGGGCTGGAGCAGGAGGAAGGCAAGCAATGTCTGCGGCAAGGACATTTTTCTCTGGATTGAACTGGTCATGAGGAGGCTGTGCACATTTGTAGAACCGATAAAACGTAGGCATGTTCACAATTATCTTAGTTTCCTAGTCAGGGGACTAAATAGCTTATTTAATGATTAATAAGTGATGTAATGACAACTATGTTGTCTTGATAAATCAAGGGTACACAGGAAAATAATTAGTGTACAAATTCTATTTCTCCTCATAGTTGACAGCTGTGTATGTGTGTGACTGTGTATCTATCAAAGGTATTTATGTGTGCACAGACAGAGACCTCATTCAATACACCAGAAGACTAGGTATTCCGCTAATTAAATGAGGTAGCAAGGGCTCATATTTCAGAATTTCATTTTCTCATAATCATGCCAAATTAAACATTATTTACTGAAACAAACACTCTTGGGTCTTATGTACTTCCGGTTTGCAATCACGTGCATCATTCATTAAGGTGTACAGGAAGTGGTAACAGCTAGTGTGAGGGATATAAATGAGTGGTGGCCTGTGAGGGAGAGAGGTAGCTCGTATCACTCACAGAGGACACGCCAAGCCTCTTCAGGACACCAGCTGTGTCAGAGTCTGCTCTGTAATGTCTGGGGTGCCATGATAGTACAGCACGCAGATTTTTAGATCATCACCATTGATAAGTTGAGGCATCAGAATTTAGCATGCTTTAAATGAAACATTATCTGAAACTGCTAGGAATTTAGTGTGTAAGCAAAATTAGTCTATTTTGCAATGATACTTTCTGAAAATTCCCGATTTTCCAAAATGCATAGATGTTACAGTCTTATTTCCAAAGAGACCTGAGAAGCCACATGTGCAACTCCTCTGGAAGTTTATAACAAAGAAGCCTTAAGTTCAGTCATTTTCAGCTCTACCCACATCTATTCAGAGTGCACAGGAAGGTATATAAAGCATATCTTCTGCATACGAATGTGTCTATATTCAGTGTGTTAAAGAAGACATAACAACTGAGCCTCTCAGAACACCAGTCTACCGGATAAGGCATGATGGTTAGTTCTTTCTCAACTTAACACAAACTAAATAGCATTATCTGAGACAAGGGAACTGGAGCTGCCTCCATCTGATTGCCTGTGTGCATACCTGTGGACATGTCTGTGTGCATACCTGTGGACATGTCTGTGTGCATACCTGTGGACATGTCTGTGTGCATACCTGTGGACATGTCTGTGTGCATACCTGTGGACATGTCTGTGTGCATACCTGTGGACATGTCTGTGTGCATACCTGTGGACATGTCTGTGTGCATACCTGTGGACATGTCTGTGTGCATACCTGTGGACATGTCTGTGTGCATACCTGTGGACATGTCTGTGTGCATACCTGTGGACATGTCTGTGTGCATACCTGTGGACATGTCTGTGTGCATACCTGTGGACATGTCTGTGTGCATACCTGTGGACATGTCTGTGTGCATACCTGTGGACATGTCTGTGTGCATACCTGTGGACATGTCTGTGTGCATACCTGTGGACATGTCTGTGTGCATACCTGTGGACATGTCTGTGTGCATACCTGTGGACATGTCTGTGTGCATACCTGTGGACATGTCTGTGTGCATACCTGTGGACATGTCTGTGTGCATACCTGTGGACATGTCTGTGTGCATACCTGTGGACATGTCTGTGTGCATATCTGTGGACATGTCTGTGTGCATATCTGTGGACATGTCTGTGGACATATCTGTGGACATGTCTGTGGACATGTCTGTGGGCATGTCTGTGTGCATATCTGTGGACATGTCTGTGTGCATATCTGTGGACATGTCTGTGGACATATCTGTGGACATGTCTGTGTGCATATCTGTGGACATGTCTGTGTGCATACCTGTGGACATGTCTGTGTGCATACCTGTGGGCATGTCTGTGTGCATATCTGTGGACATGTCTGTGTGCATATCTGTGGACATGTCTGTGGACATATCTGTGGACATGTCTGTGTGCATATCTGTGTGCAAATCTGTGGACATGTCTGTGGACATGTCTGTGTGCATATCTGTGGACATGTCTGTGTGCATATCTGTGGACATGTCTGTGGACATGTCTGTGTGCATATCTGTGTGCAAATCTGTGGACATGTCTGTGGACATGTCTGTGTGCATATCTGTGGACATGTCTGTGTGCATATCTGTGGACATGTCTGTGTGCATATCTGTGGACATGTCTGTGTGCATATCTGTGGACATGTCTGTGGACATGTCTGTGAACATGTCTGTGTGCATATCTGTGTGCAAATCTGTGGACATGTCTGTGGACATGTCTGTGTGCATACCTGTGGACATGTCTGTGTGCATATCTGTGGACATGTCTGTGGGCATATCTGTGGGCATGTCTGTGGGTATATCTGTGTGCATATCTGTGGACATGTCTGTGGGTATTCTCTTGAGTTTCTTAATGACTGAGGTGACAGGGCTAGTCTGGGTGGTGGCAACACTGGGCAGCTGCTCCTGGGAGGTAGGTATATGTTGACCAGTAAGCAGACTTCCTCCATGGTCTTTCCTTTGGTTTCCCTGAGTGATGGACCATAATGCGGAAGCACAAGGCGCATCAAGGCTTTCCTTCCTTCCCACTGCTTTTGGTCATGGTGTGCATCATCACAGCAATAGAAAGCAGACTGGAACACAGGTCAGAGCAGGCAATTCTAAAAGCTGTGTCTCAAATCTACTGTGTTTCTTCCTATCCTGCTAAATGAACTGTCATTCAGAACAGCAGGGACTAAGAATCTATTCTGGTTTCTGTATCCCTAGTCCCTGGAATGAGGAAGGACACAATAAATAATGGGTTAGTGAGTGAATAAGGAATTCTCTAACTTTAAATTCTCTCTCCATGAGCATGCAGTTAGCAACAGACAGTTGTCTATACTCTACCTACCAGCTAGCTGCTAATAGGATCTGACATTATTGTTCTAAAATCTTTCATTAGCTTGATTTTTTTTTCAGCCAGCCAATACCCAATGCTGTGTAACCCAGTCTGCTTTTCCCAGTTCTCACATTAGTTTGAAAATGATTACGAGACAACAGCAGGCTCTGTTCACTAGACTTCCTTGTGAGTTCAGTATTGTACAGAAACCCCTTTGCCACCCTAAATTAGTGTTCCTCAGTCATTCTCCTCCTGGATTATTCAGTCACTGGTTTCTGACCAGAAGAGTGAGAGTTCTAGCACAAGGCAAAGTCCTTGTCAATCACAGAAGTCACAGAGTCAAGCGCAGAGACCGGGGCTTTGTTAGCTGGGTAAGTGGCATGAGTGTGTGTTAGTCTCCTCTCCTTCGCTGTAATAAAGCAACCCTGATAAACTGCCTACATGAGGAACATACTTGCCTCTTGCTTTCAGATAGAGTGCAGACCATGGCTGCATGGGTGCAGGGTGGAGAGCCCACAGGGAACAAGGCTGCTCACCCAGGGTCAAAGACCAAGCATGAGAGGCACTGATCATCTTTGATCATCTGTAGCAGATTCTTGAGAGGGTTAGTGATGCGGGCGAAATTTAATTCCTTTGCAGATTTTAAGGTTCTAGTTTTTCAAGAACCATTTACTGGAAAATGGTTCTGCTTTCAACATGTGGTTGTTATAAAATCAAAAGAACAGCAGAGTCTAGGTGTGAGGACTGTCTGTCTGTCTGCTCTCGGTTATGGTGCTGCATTATGGAGGACTGGCCGCCGCCGCCATGCTGTCTTCGTTACTATGACCCTACAGTAAGGCGTAAGGTCAGGCACTGTGATGCCTACAGCTTTGGCGTTTGTTCAACATCCATTCAGCTGTGTGACTAGCTGCAGTACTTCCCCATACACCTTCAGATGTTTCTTTTACTCCTCAAAAATCCTACCGTTAGGACGTTGGTGGGACTTCATTGAATGTGTAAATTGCTTTGTTTAATGTGGACATATTTAGATATGGTGATTTTTCTATGGACAGAGTGGATTTTTCCATGTTTGTGTCTCTTTGTTTTCACTAGTGTTTCTGACTTTCACCGGACAGTTCTTTCATTTCCAATGTATCCCTGGAAGTTGCTTGTTGTTAGTCGGGACGTTATTTTTGTCCTTACTTGGTTTTTAACAATTCATTATTGGTATACAGAAGTGTGGTTAATTTTGTATACTTAATTTATATTCAGTAACTTTAATGAATTTAGGTTTCAGTTCTAATTGTCTTCTGGGGGGTTCTTCCTAATAATAAGACTGGCCGAAGACTTTTAAATGATATTGGGACAGTGTATGAGTAAAGCTTTTAAAAATGCCATTTTAAACTTAAAATAAATATTTCACACTTTTTCTATGACCTGAGAAGATCGAGAAGTTCAAAGGCAGGTTTCATGCCTATGTATGTACACACACATACATGCCTACACACATATACATGCCCATTTATATTACCCAGAGTGCCCTCTAGGCGGGTTAGTAGTGTACACCTAAGTACTAATCTCTGACAGCAAACACTCACTGAAGGCCCTCAAGAGGTCAGTCAGTCATTAGGTGAAAGGGCACAGGGCTCTCAGAGAATACCGGGAGTCACCAGACTCTGCCTCCTAGAAAGTGTGGTTGGAAACACTAACTTTGGGTACACTGTAATGAGCTGTAAGACTTTGAGCACTGAACGTATGTGAAGTCAACTTAGTTAGAGAAGAAGAGTCCAGACTGTATACTTTCATTTCCTTGTACTTTGATTATCTCCCCTGTTAAAGTAGCACGTATGTGATCATGAAAAGGCTTACATAACCACATATAAAGAATAATTCAAATATACCACCTTATAAATTTGCCAACATATCCTTTAAGGTTGGTCGTTAGTGTCATTAAAGTGAATTCTAGTTTGCCAGTGTTATAATAAGAGTAAGAATGTTTGGCCAAAGCAATTAAAATTAAACATGAAAAGAAAGGATGTCATTAAAGAAATTGTCAATGACACATAAGGATCCATATATGTGACCAGACTGTCAACTACCACCCACTGCAGACCACTGAAAGGTGAATGGCGAGGGCTGGAGAGATGGCTCAGGCACTCTTCCAGAGAACTCGGGTTCAATTCCCAGCAATACATGGTGGCTCACAGTCCTCTGCAAACTCTAGCTCCAGGGGATCTGATACCTTTTCCGGGTGCCCTCGTCGCCAAGCAAGCACATAGTGCAGCCATTCAAGCAGGCAGAACACCCATAGATATACAATAAATTAATTAAAAAATAAGTAAATGGGGAAATTATATTTTTGACATAATCATCATTTCAATTTATTAGCTGTGAATTATTTGTTTATGACAAAGTATTGCATTTCTACTTTGACACCAACTCTAAAAAAAGAGAGGAAGCTGAGCAAGAAAAAAAGAGAAAGAAAGAAGAAAAACCAAGCTATTAAAGATCCTAGGTGCTTTCCCGTGGTTTCTGACATTTACTGAAGAGAATCATGTACTGAGTTACTCATGAGCAGCACGGGGCAGCATGTTTTCTATACGGTGACACGTGGGTAAGGAGAGCCACACCGGGTACACAGCTGTCGAAGGTCAGCCAGACACAACACAGATTCACTGGAGCTTTTCAGGTGAGCCACCACACTCATGATAACTACTTTGGCCCGGGATTTGACCACATTGCACAGCATGCTAGGCCACCACCTTGGCCTTGCCATCACCTGATGGTGCCTGAGGTGCTACAGAAGTCTCCTAAGAACTCAGCTGCCCCTGCCCTCACCCCAACATGCAGGACTGTGCTGCTTTGCACCTCAGGACTCTAATGGCCCAAAACTATTTCCTCACCCAAGGCTTCTGCCGGCTGCAAAGGAGCGCCCTTCAGTTGGTGAGACATCAACTCTCACCTAAGCATTGAGTGAGACACCTGGTTTTCCTGGCGCATTTCCCTGCAGTGTTGACTCTGGCTGCCCACAGCTTGATTACTGGTCTCTCTCCATCATCTTCCTCCTTTCCTTCCCAGCTGATTCTTGAGTCTGAGAGGAGCAAGCAGTCTTGGTGTTTGCTAACCAGTGCCTCGCACAGTCAGCCCTCTTCAGACTCCTCAGTGCGTGACACAGACAGAGATCACCTAAAATGCCCAGCACAGCTCATTCTCCACCTTGCTCACACTGGCTCTGCTCGTTCCTTGCAACATTGGCATCTTTAAATGGTGTACAGGACACACGGTCCTCTGCCTCCTCTGGATTCCTCAGGGCTGCTTAGGTTTGCTGGGCAGGCTGCCTGAGGGCTCTACTCTTGGGATGTAACAGTCCTCGACAGAAGACATCAGTTACACTGTTACCTCAACAGTCCTCACCACATCACACCTGTACACTGTTGCTTCAACAGTCCAGGCTAGATGATACCAGTTACACTGTTACCTCAACAGTCCTTGCCAGACGACATCAGTTACACTGTTACCTCAACAGTCCTCACCACATCATACCAGTACACTGTTGCCTCAACAGTCCTCACCAGAAGACACCAGTTACACTGTTACCTCAACAGTCCTCACCACATCACACCAGTACACTGTTGCTTCAACAGTCCAGGCTAGATGATACCAGTTACACTGTTACCTCAACAGTCCTTACTAGATCACATCACACCAGTACACTGTTGCCTCAACAGTCCTCGCCACATCACACCAGCACACTGTTGCTTCAACAGTCCATACTAGATCACATCACACCAGCACACTGTTGCCTCAACAGTCCTTACTAGATCACACCAGCACACTGTTGCCTCCTCAGAGCCCGGCTCATCTTTCTCTTCGTCCATTACTGGTCCCATCTTAACGGTCTAACACGGGGCATCGTCTGCCCCACAGAGACGCCAAGTCCACATGCTGTTCCATCCTGCTTCATCCTGTTTTCCCTTCTGCATTGTGCACGCCACCCACTGCCTTATTAAAAGACTTACATTCTCCTCCTATAATACGGCCCCATAAGGACAGGTTCTTCATTCAATTCCCAGTGTGCGTTAGATGCTAGGACAGTTCCTGGCACAGACGAAGCATTCCATAAAATCCACTGTATAATCACTCTAACATTTCTTGTTTTCTAAAGGACGTCAAAGAAAGAAACCAGCCCAGAGCTGCTGAGACTCAACTCAGACATTTACTTTAACAGGGGAAAGCAAACAGCCAGCTTAAGCTCTAAGATATGTACTGAAGAGCAACTTTCCAAATTGAATTTATTTTTAAAAATCTAAGGTGCTATTTAACTGACATCATTGGACATACACAGTCATAAGAACATTTTAAATATCAGGAGTCACAATAACTTGCCAATATGTGGAAGAAAAATAACAAATATATTTCACATATCAAACAGCTACACAAAATAATCCATTATCTGTGAAATCAGCCCACAGATTGTGTTGCTAAGTAAATTCAGAGTCTAGAAGACTTACTAGGTTTGAATGGTAGGTATTCATTTTCCAGATAATATAAGCCTATGATTCAAATTTACTAATCATTAATTTAGAGTGGTTCTTGTTATATATATCAATATATAGAATATACTTTGTCTTTTGCTCAAAAGGCTTTTGAACAACTAAAGCCCATAAAAGATTCAGTATTCAAGTAATGAAATGTGTGAGCTCATTCATGTCATAGAGTTGGAAGCTGGGAAACAAGGGTACAGCAACCCACAAGTGTGAGCAGCAGTGCACACTTGCCCATGGCTGAGAGCAGTAGTGTGCACTATCCACAGCTGTGAATAGCAACACACTCTACACAGCTGTGAACAGCAGTGCACACTTACCCACAGGCAAAAACGGCAGTGCACACTACCCACAGCTGTGAGCAGCAGTGCACACTACCCACAGGTGTAAACGGAGGTGCACAGTTATCCACAGATAGCCAGTGTATATGAGATAACCATCTCCTACTTTACCTAACATCCTCTGTCATACATTTTCCTGACCATGCAGGCGTGAATCTCAACAATGCACACAGAAGTCACATTTAATTTAAGACAAATCCATTGTTTAACTAACCACATTATGATTAGTCAATAATTTTTGTATAACACTAATAGCTTGCTGATCTGTGGCATTGTGTTAGATTTTAATACTGAACTTTAAGGAAAAACCTATCATAGGACCTTTAAAGCTTTGATTTTCAGATTTATATAAAACATTTAATGTAATTCCAGAATGGCCCCAGGTGTCAAAATTAGCTGGTGGAAGTAAATTAATAAGCCACATCATGCTGTTCTATATATTCTTTAAAAGTGGGTGGGGGATTTGAAACACTTTTCAGTATTCTGCAGTAATGATAAATAAACCACAGCTAGGAAGCTGCAAATTAGTAGCAGGCAAATTAGCTGCAGAGCAACAGGAAGTAAAATGTAATTTAAAAACTCTACGTCTACCTCTTGTTTTCCAAAGGAAAAAATTAGTGCCGAGCTGCTGAGCTGGAACTTGGAGTTTACATTTAACAAGAAGAGCAAACAAACAATTTAAGGTCTAAAAATGTCTACCGAATGAGCACGTTTCTCAGCAGAAAATAAAACCTGATCCTGAAAATCACGTGGAATTTCAAGGAGAAGAAGAGTCAAGGTAATTTTCATAAAGGGCAGAGTTGGAGGACTTGCCTTTTCTGCTTCCAAACATACTGCAGAGCTACAGTACTCAAGACAGTGTGGCACTGCCCTAGAAATAGGGGCCAGCAAGAAACTCTCCATTTATGGTCAATAATTTTCCAAAGAGAACTACACACACAGAGTCTTTTTAACAGCTTATAAAAACTCCAAAGTCCAGTGATTCCAATCTTGAGCTTGGCAAATATAAACTCGATTTTACTACTTACGACAGTGCCATTAAGACCACTGTGAAGTAGAAATAGTCCAAATGTCTACCAGTTGAGGAACTTCATTAACAAATGTAGAGTACAGGCGTGGCGCTGCACACCTGTACTCTTGGCAGCAGGAAGCTCAGGCAGGAGGATTGAATGTTCCAGCTTAAACTGCACAGCAAATCTGTCTTAAACAGTCAAAAGTACAGTACCAGTGCCCAACAAAACATAACACTAACAAAACAGAACCTGGTTCTATCAGCTGACAGTATATACTTGGATTCCCAAATTGTAAGGAAACCTTTATGATTCTGTTTACACAAATTGTCTCAAATAGAAATAGATTAGCAGTTGCCAAGTCTGGAGGAAAGTGTGGGTGAGTGCAGATTGGAACACTCTAAATTAATCTGGGAGTTTATGCACTTCAATATTGATGCTAAAAACAGCAGAGTATATACTTCAAGTACTGCATATTTTATGAACTATAGTTCCATAGCCTTTAAAGATTCCATAATTCTATAATTAGAAGGCAGCAGAGCTGGGGGGAACCTTTCAATTTCAAGCAAGAGGGATAGCTTGGGGCAAACTATTCTAGTAACAATAACAACAACAGCAACAATGATTTTCTAAAGGGAAGCCAGGAAGAAGAATGGGATCCAGAGTACACCCCAAGAGCAAGAAGTGTTGCATGACGATGGGAGGCAGCCACAATTGCGTGAGCCACGGCTGAGGAGCCTTCCCCCAGGGGCAGGGCCAGTTCATGTTCAGGAAATCCAGTCCCAGCCCCAAGGGGGCCCATGACAAGTTCAGTGAGGAGGAGGGAGATGGTTGAAGATGTTGAGAGTGGGACACAGAACAGAGAAGAGAAGGACAGTTTACCAACCTCAGCTGAGTAGGGACCACGCTTGATGGAGCCCTTGCCCAGGGAGAAAGGCACTGGGAGAGGCTGGTGGAGCTAAACAAGGAGCCTCAAGAAGATCCTGAAAGCCCCACCCCACACAGAACCCCACTACAGCAGAGTGCATCCCGGGTGCGGTCTCGATGGACAGAGCACACTGCCACCAGGCCCACGTCAGGCCCATGTTCCCAGTGGAGCACTCACACCGGGCTCCGGCTGTTGTTTGTGTGGGGTGGGTCAGGGTAGGGAGAATGATGCTGGCTCTTGGTCTGTGCTTGGGTTTTGTTGTCCCATCCCCACTCCACCTCCAATTAGAAACCAAGTTTTCTTCATTTCATTTCATTTGGAAGTAAATCGGAATTTGGTTTTCAGACTCTTCCTGTCCTGAGTTTTAAAAAGTTCTATTTTTCTTCTCTTTTTGGGGGGGGGTGATATGTAGTAATATTAAATAAAGATTTTAATTTGTGCAACTTTGATTCTTAAGAGAAAACAAAAGCATGTGAGTAAAAATTGAAGTGTTCGCCTCAGTTTGGGACTGCTTGGATCTTCGTACAAACTGGTTTTGTGTATTAAGGAGGAGGTTAAGGCCTCTCTGACCACCTCGTGTTCCCATTTCCACACAGCCAGGAATCACAAGGAGTTGCTTGCAACCTCCCCTGTGCACCCTGCTCTCGTCAGACTTCTCCTGGGCTGGGCTTCCCATTCTCACCAGCAGCTCCAGGGCTCCAAACTCTGTATTCCTGCTGGTCTTCAGCAAAAGGAGTGGAGACTGGAGGGCAGTTTCTAGATGGGGTTTTCTAAGAAACTTCTGAATTCTATTACCTTTACTAATATGAGAGAATAATTTTTCAATATCTTAATCTTTTTATAAAATGAAGAGATGCCTATGATTGATTAAGGATGGTGGTTATGGCTGGGTGGTCTGTGGGGTTGTGTGTTTCTGGATTTTTTCCTTTTTTTCTCTTTTCAAATGTTGGGGGCATCCTCATTATTAAAGGGTCTTGTGCTTGCCTTCTGGGGTGGCGTCGCGGTCCCCAGCAGGTGAACCACTGCATCTGTGCATCTGTTGGACACCAACCACACCCTCCTCCCCCAGCCTTCGCTCTTGGGTTCTTGTGCATATTTCCCTTTACTTTGCTAACTTCAATAGTTAAATTGGTTTTATTGAATGATTCATAAATTCATAAATGATTCATAGGGGTGAGAAAAAAAATCACCCTTAAATTTTTGTTTAAATTCCTCTTGCAAGTAAAAACAAATGAAGTGGCAGGTGTAAAAAAAAACACAACAGAACAAAACAAAACAAACAAACAAACAAAAAAAGAAATCAGCCCCTGATAAAATGGACTTGGCTGAATGGGAGTTAGTATGTAATTATTTTTCCCCTCTCTATCTTGAAGTTAAATTTTCTGACGAGAAATGGCGTAAAAAGTATAAAGACGTCCCGCTTATTCGGAGAATGTAGCAACAATGCAGGAAAGAAAAGCACGAGTCCCAGTGTTAGCCTAACAGAGGAGGCAGAACACACTTTACCAGTGTCCTGAGGAGCACAAGGTAGCAGAGCAGTCTCATCTCCCCCGACCTTAACTTTAGAGACTACATGGACTAGGGAGGAAAACTGGTGAGTTCAGAGACACTTTCAGTACCTCCTCCAACGTCTTCAAGAACATGGAGGAAGAGGCGAGAGAGTGTGTCACTAGGAGGAAGAAATGAAGCCTATGTAGGAGCGGACTTAAGTGCCTCGGTCTGAGGTCACCCACGCTCCACCAGCATCAGTGGAGCATCAGAGGGGCAGCAGCGGTCTGGTCCCTGGCCTGCAGAGCGCCAAGACGACCCTAGAGCTGAGCATAGATAGACAGGGCTCTCTCACAGCCATGCATGCGCCAGCCAAAGCATTCACTTCTGCTCACAACTGCTGACTCTGCAGGCAAGGACAATGACTCATTTGCATCTCTTCTGTGACTTGGGAACAATCAGAAACGCAAGCAAAGAGTAATCTGTGTTTGCGGTTACTTAAACATGTTATAATAAGGAAATCATTTGTGATACATGTATCAAAACTTCTGGTTAGTTTAATATTTGGAAGCAGAAAGCGAGTATCTTATAAATGACTATATTAACTTTGCAGGAGGTGGGCCTTTTATGTCCTAACAAGGGTTAGAATCATGGGAGGTCATTGGCCAGTAAGTGCTGGATATGGAGGGAGACAGAAAAACACACAGTAGACAGAGGCAAGGAAGTGAGTCGTTAGGAAGAAATCTGTCTGTCTGTCTGTCTCTGTCTCCGCCCCGCTCATATATGTGTGTGTGTGTGTGTGTGTGTGTGTGTGTGTGTGTGTGTGTGTGTGTGTGTGTGTGTGAAAACACAGTCTTGGAGTGGGTGGAAGAACAGACACCAATGACCTGCTTTACCGGGAGTGGAACAAGAGTACAGAGGAACTGCGGTCCAGGGCCTACCAGGAAAATCTCAACGAAGAACACAAACCAGGAGTACAAATCAGTGAAATAAAGGTGCGCATGTTTTAAATTCTACAAAATATAATTTAAGTGAAGAAAAATAAAAACGTACATGAAAGACTTCCACACTGGGGAGGAAAACCCCACAGAGGAGGGCCATTCGTTCGGCACCTGTGCACCAGCAGTGAAAGCCTGCAGTCCAGGAGCCAAGCCTGTGAGAGCTGCCCAGGCGGCACTTGCTTGTCCCTGTGGTCTCTCTTCCAGGTGCTTCTGCACGACTGTGTACACATGCCTTACACTAAACAGAGGTTTAGTCGCAGTCTAGGTTTTCTGCTTACTTCTTCAGTCTTTAGAATAACATTATTTGAAAGAGAGGGATAAGATGAAATCTAAGCAGTTGCTGTACATTTCATTCACACCTTCTGCCTTTCAAGTGCCCTCCTGGCAATAGAAGACCCACTTACCCTTCCTACAGCTCTACCCTTCCACGGCAACTTGTGACCCAGAGCAGGGAAGAAGTCGAGTATACAGAAGCGTCATGCTGACGACCTCTCTCCCCCTCTCCCCACATGCACATACACACACTCTCACCCATCATACACACACATCACATACACTCACACAAACACACATCATACACACATTCACCCATCATATACACACACACACAAACATATCACATACACATACTCACACACATTCAAAAACTAGTATTTTTCATTTTATTTGTGAGGTATACTTCAGGTTTCATTTTTAACAATGACAAAACCTCTACAGACAAAACCAAATATATTTGTACCTAGATTTTAGGATTATTCTATTTTTGCATTCTTTACTTTCCTTGGGAGTGGAGAATCTAGTGATAACACATTATTAGTTAAATAGTGGCATTTCTTTAAAAAAAAGAGGATTGAAAATGTCAGTTCTAGAGTGTCCTATGCTCCTGTCTAATATTGCATACACCATGAGTAAACTGATAACCATACAGTTAAATCTGAAGGCCTTGGACAGCTTTGGAAAGTCATCCCTCACAGGCTGAAGTTTTCCTTTGGGAGGCCGATTTGACACTTTACCTGAGATTCCAGCATTACACTCAAATGCAGCCACACTTTCCACCCTGTTGCTCTATTTCTGTACATACAACAAAGTAGCAAGTTCTTCGACTTTCACCGCAAAATGCCCAGTATAGTTGACAGGCAAGCCTAAAAGCTGAACTATGTGATTAAGCCTCAGCTCATCCCCACACGCCTTTTGCAGTAAAACTTAAGGAACGAACATGGACCTGAAATGTTAAGTGAGCGGCCACAAGAGCCTCTGGGGACTGAGAATGGCGTTCAGATTCCTCCCATCAGAACTATACCTTGAATTCCTTCGGCTCCTATCTGACAGGCAGAGGAAGCCAGGTGAGCAGTCTGTCACTCTTGCCTGGGCTAATAGATTCTCCAGTGGCCTTTGTAGCTCGTGCTTTACCATTAAATCTATGTGCCTTGAAAGTACCTTAGCATGTGTGGCTGACTCTTGTCAGCCCCAGATAATCAGACTCTGTGTGGCTTCGAAAGCAGATGCAGATTAGAGAGGCAATATAAATATGCAAATCACGCTGGTCCCCTCAGCACCACTGTTCCTACCTCTAATGGCCCTCGCAGAAAGTCTGTCTGTTCAGCTCCTACTTCCAGGGCTACATCAACAGAAGCAAAGGGACGGCTGGCCATCTGCTGTCGTTCTCGAAGCAGTTGCTGGAGGGGGTTAAAAATGATCTGTTTTAAAATAGGCTTAAAAGCACATTAAATGTAACAATATCTGGTTTCAGTTCTGAACGAATAAATGGCATCGAAAATTTGGCAATTATTTCTTAGACATATACATCTAGGACCTAAAGACAAAAATTACTTTCTCCCCAGGCCCTGGTTCAACTTCTCAGACACAGGAAATGTTTAGTGTTACAAATAACCTTTCCCCCCTGACCTCCATCCACGGACCTACCTAACAAAATGTACTCCAAAGCACTTGGAAAACCTCAGGTGCAAGGTGCTACTTAAATAAAACGTGCTGTGGTGACAGGAGTTACCGCCAGGCTCCCACTCAAAATAACCCAGGTATTTGTTTGTCTTAACAGAAAGGAAAATATTATCAAAAATGTTTAAGGAATGGAAATGAAAGTTTTCAAAATACACCCAAAGGGATCAGGGAGTTTACACCTGCTAAGACTAAGCTTTGTAAGTTGTGAATGTCCCGTTTGCTGCTGTGCAACCAGCAGGAGTTCTGACCGAGCATCTTGAAAACTTTCCCCAAAGCCTGTGCCCATCGCTGTAAGTAAGGAATGACTGCTGAAACGCAGGGTAATCTGTGTGAAGGTCTCCACGCCGCCAACAAAGGGTATTTGTGCCTTTTCTGGGTTTGCCCACTAAGCTAGCAAGTCCCAAACAGCTGCCAAGCTAATTCATATTCCTGCCTTTCCCTGTAATTATAATGTTCATTAAGTCATGATAAGAAAAAAATTGATGCCCAGCACCAGATACCACAGATTTTGTCCCTTTCATCCTATACAGCTAATAAAATTATTATTAAATATTAAAGAGGACGGACACCGCAATTAAACACTCTTTCAAACAAGAGAAAATTCCATCAGTGCGGAAGGCAGCATCCTGGAGCACAGTGAATGGCTTCATTATTTATGGAGATCTTTGAGATTCTCAGCCCTAGTTGAACACATTAACTTCCAGGTTCTGAATATAAGTGGCTGAAGGACTGTGATACATCATCATTCATAAAACCCTTTGCAGATGAGAAAGGACACAATAAAGAGAGGCAATCCATTGTCTAGCATAGGACATAAATGGAATCTAAGGCTTTGCTTTCTTATTATTGAGAAAGCATCTGCCTGAAGATATTATACGGACTGAAGAACCTGCTAAGGATTGATAATTTAATATTAACTTACACTTTTGCTTAAGCAATGAATTCACAATAAATAAAGGTATGGAAGCTAGAGACCAATCACTCTAATAAAGTTCCACCATTGTGTTAAGTGTGGCTGCCAACAGATAGAGCTTGGCTTGTAGCTCTCCCCTTAGAGGGGCTGGGAACATCTGTGTGCCATGTGAACGCAGTGTCATTTCCAAGCAAGCCCTACAAAGGGCGGAAGGCAGAGTGTGTTCATATGCTCTTGGAAACGTTACAGAAGACAACTTGCCCATACACCAAAAACACTGCTGGGCAAGCTATTCTTCCAACAGCAATACAAACGAGGCCTTGAGGAAAATGTCAACTCAAGGTTTTGTTCAAACACAATCATCTAGGAGTTACAGTGTCTTCCGCTTGTCTGTCTCTCCTTGGCTTATAAATGATACCTCCAGTGACAGATTTTTAACAATGAGAGCTGTTTTCTCAGCCACCCATTGCTGGACCTCAAGGGTCTATAAAATATAATTAATAAATATTCATGCCCATAAATTGTTATTGCTTAGACAAGCACTGCAAGTGCACATCTTTGGTTGAGACTGAGTGTCCCAAAGTGTAATGCATCTCTGTGACACCAACACTCAAACACGGGAAGAAAATCTGTCACTGACATGTGTTCAGTTTTGCATATTTTATTTGTAAAGGCCTTTCTTAAGACTCAGATTTGCTCTGTGGGCTTTCAGTTTAATTGATTTTAAAGAACCGAATGGATTTATCTTGGGCTACAGAGTGGGGCTGAAGGTCTTGTTAAGAGACTAACAGCGAGAGGTTCTGCTGTGACACCAGGGACAGGAACCTGCATTCTCAGGACACACACTGCTCTGGCCTGATGCTGTAAAGGAACCTGAAGATGACCACAACGATCTTCCCCCACCGATCTGTGGTTCTCACCATCGGCCTTGCCTTTTAGTAGCAGGATGCCTTACGTTCTCAATTTTGTCAGGAAGAAGGGCATGCACAAAGCGTGCCAACAACTTAAGTTTTGAAAAAGGTCATCTAAGCACTGACATGGCAGCCCAGCCTCTGACGTCAGGCGTTGCATTTTCATGCTGCTCTGCTGCCTGTTTCTCCCCAGATCCTACATTAATTAACTAATTTACATCCTAAATGTTGCCCTCCTCCCAGTACCCTCCTCGTACAGTTCCTCCCCTCAACTTCGCTTCACTTCACTTCACTTCACTTCACTTCACTTCACTTCTGAGAGGGTGACCCTCTTATATCCACCCTCCTTGGGCATCAAGTCTCTGAAGGACTAGGCCCATCCTCTTGCACTGAGGTCAGACATGGCAGCCCTCTGCCACATACAAGCCCGGGGCCTCAGATCAGCCCATGTACGGTGTTTGGTTGGTGGCTCAGTCTCTGGCAGCTCCCAGGGGTCCAGGTAGGTAGACACTGTTGGTCTTCCTGTGGGGTTGCCATCTCTTTGAGAGCCTTCAAATCCTCCCCCAACTTCCAGACGTGTCCCTGACCTCCATCCAATGTTTGTCTGTGTGTATCTGCATCTGTCTCAGTCAGTTACTTTAGCCAAAAAGTTTAGAATGCCCATGATATACTCCACAAACCCGAAGAAGTTAAACAAGAAGGGAGGCCCCAATGAGGATGCTTGAACCCCACTTAGATGCGGAACAAAATAGTCATGGGAGGCAGAGAGAGGGAGGGACCTGGGTGGGTGAGGGCAGGGTTAGGAGAATAGAGGGGCAGGATCAAGCATGGGGAGAGACAGGAGAGAGTTCCAGAGGGCCAGGAGGAATGGCAATATGCAGCTGCTGGGGACAGGGAGTAGAAGGATTCTCTAAGAAGTCCCAGAGACCCAGGATTTGGGAGGCTCCCTGGAGTCAATGCAGGTGACCTTAGCTGAAATGCCCAACCTGAAGAGACCACCTCCAGTAGTCAGACAGAACCCCCAGGGGAGGGATGGGGACACCAACCCACCTACAAAACTTTTGACCCAAATGCCTCCTGTCTAAAAGAAATGCAGGGTCAAAAATGGAGTAGAGTCTGAAGGAATGGCCAACCAGTGACCTGCCCATTTTGAGACCCATCCCATGGGCAGGCACTAATCCCTCACACTACTAATGATGTTATCCTGTGTTTGCATCCAGGAGCCTGGCATAGCAGCCCTCCAAGAGCTCTACCCAGCAGCTCTCTCCAGTCTTAGCTGTTTGACCGCAACAGTAGGAGGAGTCATGCCTCATTAATTCTTGATGTTCCTCATCTGTGGAGCCTGGGTGATGGGTGCTAAAGCTCCCTCAGAGCAGCCTCCCGGTTCATACTACTGGACAAGGACAAAATCATTTAGTCTTTCAAACCACTTTCTCTGCATACAATGAGAATGACTGTCATCTTCAGGTTGTGAGCTGGGAACAGAAGAGGATAGCCATGAACAGCTCAGCCCACAGTCTGGCTGGCCCCGCCCGCGAGCTTGGAGACAGTTGGGAGGGTGCAGTCATTGCTCTGAAGCACTAATTTCCTATTTGAAGACGACACACTAATTACTGCAGCCCATGTTCCCCAGCACGGGTGACACATTTGGCTCTTCTAGTCTCCCTTTTACCAAATGTTGCATGATGAGACAGTTGGAAATGTCGTTATTGAACTAGACTTGGAACGGCTCTCTGCCATTTGGAACTAAGAATGATAAAGCCCAACCAGAAAACCAAGAGAAAATATAAAATACTTTCTTAAGACATTTCATAACTTATTTTCTGTGAATCTGGGTTTGTGTGGCAGCTTAGCATTTGCACATCTATAGGAATACTCACGGCAGATGTGTCTGCTCTATCCGTGATCTGCTACTGCCAATTATTCAGTGCAGAACAATAAAACCACAGAACAAACCCATCACATCATAGTGATGATAACCATGGCGCTACAAATGTTGCTGATAAGAACATTTAAAAATTAAATATGTGTCTTTGGCTCACTGCTTTGTCCAAAGTAACTCTTTTAGCATTGAATATTTGCTACGAAGTACACCATGAATTAAAAATTAATATGAAAATCCAGACCTAAACGTGACAACTGACTCTATCAGATATATATGTGGGTAGGTAATTCTACTTAACACTACGAGTTCAAACGCTGGGCCATTCCCCAAGTTCCTATTAGCTGCCTTTCAAGCATTGCAGGGCGCATGGCCATAGTAAAATGTAGAATATTATATTTAAGAAGACACAACATAAGACTTCCAAGCATTGCAGGGCAAGTGACCACAGTAAAATGTAGAATATTATATTTAAGAAGACACAACGTAAGAAACAGAGCTGTAGCTGACTTTGCCCCCAACTCTCCTCACAGCTCCTACCTCTCTCTGTCGAGTTCAGGCTCCCAAGACACCTCCCACAGTCCTTCCAGTCTACCGCGATTCAGAAATAAATGATGACGTCCCATCTGCCGCTCCTTCCCTCGCTTACGTGTTTGTTTTGAGAAAGAATTTCTACTCTGAAGCCAGGCTGGCCAGAGATTTACCTGTAGCCAAAGCTCAGCCATCGCCCGCCACAACCTCCAAGTGTACTGGGGTGGCAGATGGGGTCAGTCACACCTGGAGCACAGTCACCTGACTACTCATTATCTCTGCGTGGCACTAATTGTCTCACTGCACTAGAGTCATATTCAAGGCAAAAATCTACTTTTAGCTAATTCCCATTTCCCAAAACAGTTAGTATTCGATTTCATTTTTAAATTGACAATGAATTTTAAAATAATGTAAAACATCTAAATTTGCTTCCTACAAATGTGGGTAAGGATGAGTTATAATAAAATGATTGTAATTATGATTAATTATTTAGAGTTATGATGAATCCTTTGACAGTATGGTGCATATATGAATTGTTTGCTTTGAATGAGAAGTCCTGAAGGCTGAATTTCAAATCCTCATGAAGTTTCACGTTGCCCCTCATCTACTTACCTGCAACAGCACAGAGATAAGGGGAGGAACAAGTCATCATGATGTATTAATATCGCTAAGATTTCTGAGAAAATAAGGAAGTAATAAAAAAAGATTTTATATTGGTCTAGCCTTTGCCAGTTCTGATGAACAAAGCATCTGTACTCAGTCTAATTCACTAAACACAGTCTGTGAGATGGTGCTGGATATTGGTGTGCACATATTCACCGTGGATACAGCAAAGTAAGGCAGTGATTCTGTCCTCTAGGTGTTACCCTGACAGACAGACAGTGACACTGTCATTCGGTTCCACTGAACTGGGGACAAGGGTGGTCCACCATGCTCTAGCACTCGGTGTGCAGGGCCCAAGGCTCAGACTCCATGCTGGCCCAAGCATCTCTCTGCTTGTGCGTTTCCAGTCTGAAGTTAGTTGTCTACACTCTGATGCTCATGCTCACAAGGCTGTCCTGGCAGACAACCGTCAGCCAGCCTGTCTGAATTACTCTGTTCTGTGCTTCAACAGTCTTCAAACTACGCGATGTGCTTATTATTGATATAGTTTTTGAAAAAAAAAATGTCTAGCAGTTGCCCAACTCCATTAACTTTACTAAAACTATATATAAAACTCTCCCTACAGTATAAAAATTAACTCAATCTTTATTATTTGATTAAAAAAGTCCTGTCCTCTCCTGGCAATAAGTGGAGTATAGATTTTCCAAGCAATTCCTCAGACACAGCAGCACAGGTGTGATGTTTGTATATGTTCTGCCTAGGAAGTGGCACTATTAGAACGTGTGGCTCTGTTGTGGTAGGTGTGTCAGAGTCGGTGTGGGCTTTAAGACTCTCTTCCTAGCTCCCTGGAAGTCAGTATTCTGCTAGCAGCCTTCAGATGAAGATGTAGAACTCTTGGCTCCTCCTGCACAATTCCTGCCTGGATGCTGCCATGTTCCCACCTTGAAGAAAATGGACTGAACCTCTGAACCTGTAAGCCAGCCCCAATTAAATGTTGTCCTTTATAAGAGTTGCCTTGGTCATGGTGTCTGATCACAGCAGTAAAACCCTAACTAAGACAATAGGGTGTGCCTCCTTTACTACCAGGAGCTTGCTATGAGACTAAGGAAAGACGAGAAAGAATAAGGAATGTTTGCTTCTAAATCTACTACCCAAATACAACAAACTAAAATGATAGTAACTATGTCAGCTAGCGTAGACATGCACACACACAGACATGTTATGGGAGCACCTTCAGCAGTGTGAAAGGAGGTCACAGCACAAAGTAAATGCACTATAATTCAAGCTTCAAACTTAAGAGGACTCATGGATCTCCCTGAGACGGGGAAACAGAATAGATTTTACCAATGGACTGGGGGCGGATGAAAACTGAAACAGGATGATCAGATGGGGAGGAGGGATGGGGATAAGGGACAGAATACGGGACTTCAAGGAATGGAATGTAAACCTAGTAAACTATATGGAGGTGATCGTAATGAGTTCTTCTAATAATGGGGGGAATGGCACATGGCCATCTCTTATCACCAAACAAGGCTTCTAGTGTGTGGGGGGGAACTAGGTTGCATTCAATTGAGTTGTTGGTCAATGGGGCCCCATGGAAATCCCCAACCAACCTAGGCTGTTGCTAAGACAAAAGGGTGCTCTCTACAAAGTGACAGTGAGGCCTCATTGCTGGAGACAACACCCACACAACTCATTGAACAGGGAGAAGCCAAGACGGTGCCTACATGGAGTCCTCATCCTTATTTTCTAATCTCTTAGATACAGGAAAGTACTGTGCAAGTTACTGAAAGAGATATATGGACACCAACCCAGCCATAAAACCTGTCCTCTCTGCATAAAATGCTAGGGCGAAGGTGGCACAGAACCTGTGGGAGCAGCCAGTCAGTGTTTGATTTGACTTAAGGCCCAGGCCACAAGAGGGAATCCAAAACAATCACTGCTTAGGTAATCAAGAACCAGAGACCAGATGACCCAGAGACCTAGGGTAAAACCAAACACCACTGATTTTAAAAAACAAAAACAATAAAACGGTTCCTAATGATACTCTGCTTACTTATAGATCAGTTATCATCAGAGAGACTTCACCTGAGCAGCAGATAGAAACAGATGCAGAGAGTCACTGCCAGATATTAGAGAGAGAGAGAGAGAGAGAGAGAGAGAGAGAGAGAGAGAGAGAGAGATTGACCTTGAAACACACAGTTCTAAATGGGATATATCCATCAAATTCCTCCCCTCAGAGCTCAGGAAACCACACAGAAGAAAAGGAAGAAAGATTGAAAGAGTCAGGGGATGGAGTACAGCAGGAGAACAGGTCCTCTGAACCAACTTAACAAGGCTCCTAGGACCTCACAGAGACGGATGCAGCAAGCACAGGGCCTACAGCGGTCTGCACCAGGACCTCTGTGTATGTCACAGCTTTCAGTTTAGAATTTCAGAGGATCCGAGTGTGGGTCTCTGACTCTTGTGCCTCCTCCTGAGGCTCTTTTCCTTCTGTTAAGCAGCCACGTCCAGCTCCCATGAGACGGTTTTGCTTTACCTTATATTTTGTCTTGTTTGGCTGTCATCTCTTAGACCCTGCTCTTTTCTAATAAGCAATAGAGAAGGAGAGGAACTGGGAGGGTATGGAGGAGTAGAGAGAGGCAAAACTGTAATTAGAAGGAATTGTGTGAGAAAATAATCTACTCTCAATTAAAGAAAAAAATGGAAAAAAAACCTTAAGATGCCAAATAAAGGTAAAAAAGGTCAGTGCAAGTTTTTGTTACAGTTTAGACAGCACTGATCATTTAGTTGGAATTAACAACAATGCTATTTAAGTTTCTTTCCTGTTGCTGTTATGACAGGGTGGTGGGGTTGTAAGAGCAGCATAAGCTCTGGAAAGTGGGTCATGCTGCATCCCTACTCAAGAAGCAGAGGATGCCTGGGCTCAGCGAGCCCCTTCTCCTTTTCATTCGTTCTGGGGTCCTTCACAGTCATGGCTATGGTGCCTTGCTGAGACTCCAGACGCTCTCAGACTCGCAGATGAAGTTAACCAGCATCTCCAGAGGTCACCGCTGGCTCTATACAAGCCATTTGCAGATATCTCTTACTATTCTTCAAAGTAGACGAGAAAAGAATAGGCTTCGAAAGAGCCAGGAGTTTTGTCATCTGACAGGTTCTAGCACAGCCAGTTTCCACTTTTCCTTTACTGCGTGTGTACAGATTTCATTGACAAAGAAAGCCGGAGTGAGAAGCATCCGTCAACGTAAGTAATCGGTCCTTTCCTCAAGACTGAGGCTAATCTCCCGTGTAACGCTCTGATTGCAGATGGCGTCCTGTGCAGATGGTGTCCTGTGTATGCTTTTATTCTGGGCTTGTTTACTTTGTCCATCAAAGACAAAAGAAAGCTGCACGTCACCTCTGAGTAACAAGATGGCAAGTCTCAACTCCTGCTTCCTTCTCAGATCTCACTAGGGAGTGGGGCAGACAACACTCTCCCTCACTTGGCATTGTAAGGACAATACTGAAAAGATTAGAGCACAGTTTTGTTCCTTCCTCTTCTCTTCTTAGATGACGAATGCATCTACATTTAGGCTTACTTGACAAAACTTTTTCCTTTAGCGATTCATTAATTAAACGTATCATGCACGATCTATTAAGTACCAGTTGCTGTTCCCAGAGTTGATGTAGGAGGTGATTCTTTATTATTCATCAACTTTCCCTACACTAGCAAAGAAAGAATAGTAGAGTTTTTCCTGGGCACCTGTGGAAGGTGGAGTCAGGGCAGCAGCAGATGGCCCTCTGCTTCCTGTGTAGGAATTACTTAAGTGCTCCAAAGCTAGCCACAAAGCCTTCCTATGGATCTCAATAAATGAAAGAACACCTGCATGCAACACACAGCAGCCTTGCAGTCACCTCTCCCTTCCACCCACTGCCCCCTCCTCCTTCCTCACATCCCCCACCTCCTCCCTCACATCCTCACCTCTTCCCTCACACCCCCACCTCTTCCCTCACTCCCCCACCTCCTCCCTCACACCCCCACCTCTTCCCTCACTCCCCCACCTCCTCCCTCACACCCCCACCTCCTCCCTCACACCCCCACCTCCTCCCTCACACCCCCACCTCTTCCCTCACATCCTCACCTCTTCCCTCACATCCTCACCTCTTCCCTCACACCCCCACCTCCTCCCTCACACCCTCACCTCCTCCCTCACACCCTCACCTCCTCCCTCACACCCCCACCTCCTCCCTCACACCCCCACCTCCTCCCTCACATCCTCACCACCTCCCTCACATCCCCACCTCCTCCCTCACACCCCCTCCTCCTCCCTCACACCCCCACCTCCTCCCTCACACCCCCCTCTTCCCTCACACCCCCACTTCTTCCCTCACACCCCCACCTCCTCCCTCACACCCCCACCTCCTCCCTCACATCCTCACCTCCTCCCTCACTCCCCCACCTCCTCCCTCACACCCCCTCCTCCTTCCTCACTCCCCCACCTCCTCCCTCACACCCCCACCCTCCTCCCTCACACCCCCACCTCCTCCCTCACATCCTCACCTCCTCCCTCACACCCCCACCTCCTCCCTCACTCCCCCACCTCCTCCCTCACACCCCCACCTCTTCCCTCACATCCCCCACCTCTTCCCTCACATCCTCACCTCTTCCCTCACACCCTCACCTCTTCCCTCACACCCTCACCTCTTCCCTCACACCCCCACCTCCTCCCTCACATCCCCACCTCTTCCCTCACATCCTCACCTCTTCCCTCACACCCCCCACCTCTTCCCTCCATCCTCACCTCTTCCCTCACACCCTCACCTCTTCCCTCACACCCTCACCTCTCTCAGACACCCCCCTCCCCCCACATACTCTCTACCTCTTTCCTAACATCTCACCCCTAACCCTTCATGTCATTTCTAGCTCTCGGGGCTGAAGGCTGAACCCAGGTTCTCAGGCATTCTAAGAAGCCTATAAACATCTTGTGATGGTTACTTTATGCAAGTTCAAACTTAAAATGTGGATTTAAAGTCCTCTCTTTGCCGACATAGGTGGTATCACTGGCAAAATTGCCAAGGATGATCTCATTCTAGGATAAAAGAGTTTTCACAGAAGGATGACGCTTTGAGAAGAGCTAATAAGTCGGCATTGCCTCAGAAAAGCATTCTGGGATCAGTGGGAAGTACAAGAAAAAGTACTGAGAGATGGAATTTTTTTGTAAAGAAAAAACAAAATGCCTACTTCCGACTTTAAAAATTGTTGATACTTAAAATCATATTTGATGTCCTATACAAGTTGTGCCTACTCAACTTATCTTATAAAACCAAAATGTGATCGATTATTGTGATCGAAAACAGGCAAATAGAAAGTGGTGAGATAGTTCCAGATAGAAAGAAAACAGGAGCCTAATACAAAAGACCTGACATGCACACATGTCCTCACCACAGCACACAAGCACGCAAGTTTAGTGATTAAAAGTGTGTTAATCACACAAACGTGAAGTTCTAAGTCCCTATGCAGTAAAACTCCAGCGTCATTCACAGCACTATCTCCCGCAAGCCCCGCCCCTCCCATGGTGGTAGGAGGCCTGAACAGCGCAACGGCCACGCCCACTGCGGTCCAGAAATAGCCATGCAGTGTGATACATTGACACTGAAGCCATGAAACACAGAGGAGCAAATGGAATACTGGGCTAATACAATAAAGGAAACCAGAAAAGGACATTTCATTATTAGCAGCAAGCGTGGAGCTGGCCAGGCAAGTTTGAGCTTCAGATGCAAGAAATGGGAAGTCTTCAGAACCTGGAAGGCAAAGAGTGTCCTGCTTGGACCATAACCAAGGTGAAGAGGAAACAAGATAATGTCTTTAAATTCTCAGGAGCAGGAGCAAAACGAAACAGATTCATTGTCTTTTAAGACAAAGGTTGCCTTTCTATTACTCAGAAAGTCCAATCCTACAGAATAAGAAGCAGGTGAAACCAAAAGGGGCAAGAAATATGTGTACGATCCTCAAAATAAAGTAACAAAATGTATCAGAAGGAAACAGTAACAGCCGTTAATCTCAAAGACAATGAATTTCCTTCTCCTGGTAAGTAGCAAAAGGTCAGTTTTGTATGCAGCTTTCTTTAACACAAAAGGCCAGGTGGTTGTAATTTATCTGAGCAAATCAAAATGAGCAGAGGGACGATCGCGGAAAAGGTCATTTAAAAGCTGCGTCCTCAGAATGGATGTGTAATGCGTATGACTCCGCAAAGGCACAAATGAGAGCCTGGAAAAATGTGACTTTTGAAACCTGAACTCGAAAGGGAAAAAGGGTCAGACACAGCACTTCCCTGCGTAAGCATGTACAAAGTGGGAGAAACCCAGGAGGTGTGCCACACGACACAGTCAACCTTGCAGAGTGGAGGAGACAAGTGTTGCCCACAGTACAAGCCATACAGGGACTCTGTCCCAGTAACTGAGGCCTGAACCCTTCTGAGGAGAAGAAGGCTTCCACCAGGCCTCCAGTCACCCTCTCCCCACAAGACATAATCTGTAAGACAAGGTCCCTCCTTTCTGGGACTCTCCACTGTGGGAGTTAACTCTCAGTGCTGAAGATTATTCATTCTCTCGGTTAAGAAATCCTAACACAGCACAGTGCAGCCAGCTTTATCCTGAAGTGCACAGGCAGTCTGTCTGCCCATTGGATTACTATGGTGCCTTGGGGAGCAAGTGGAACTGTGTCGCCTCTGGACAGAAACTGGGAAGGTTGAGCTGATTCAGAAACCCCAGTGAATTCTCCTATCTGAGAGCTTCAACCACTCCGGACCTGGTTCCTGTCCTGGAACACGTGGCCGAGACACTCCGTGGAGAGGACTGTGACAGTCAGTCACTTAGAGACAGCACTTGAAGTCCTTCCAAATACAGATGAGGCATCCCTAACATCTCTGACCAAACCAAAAGAAAGAATCTGCATCTAGGCACCAACCCACCCCAAAATGTATATAAGACCTTATCCACAAGGAATAAAGCACAAGACTTGTTTCATCAAAGGGCTCTAGGAGTGTCTGTCTTATAGAGCTGTGACCTCTTGGGGAAGAGAATTCTCTTTCTTGCTGGAAACTGTTCAAGCCTACTGCAGTCTGCAGTCACTTCCCACTCAGTGGCCCTGACCTTGGCTCCAAGCTGCCCTCTAAGGACTGGCTGCTGGAGAGACCTGGCAGCCTACCTTGACACAATGCTCCCTCCTCTTTGGAGAGTACAACTCTTTGACTGCCCCACAGATCTCCATGGCTAGCATCTGGTACTCAGACCCGCACCATGGCTGTCTGTGATTATAGTATCATAGTTCTGTGAGAGCTGCTTAGATCATCAAAGACAGATAAATGATCCAAATAATGACAATTTCCTCATAATCAATATGCTAAATATTTGTTCTTTTAAAGGAACTGTATTATTTTGTTATTAATGAATGGAGTAGTTTTAAATTCAATATTAGAAAACTTTAAAAATGTTAAAATGTTTCTTTATCAAGTCATGTGCAAATTATCATTTAAAGTGTCTCTACTGGGAAATACCAAGGATGTTCACTGACTTACTGTAGTGATACATGAACACAGTTTTGTGAAAGGAACCATGACTTACTTTTTAAAAGCAACTAAGTTTTGTTGTCTTAATTTTAAACATGAAGGATAGTTTGATAGGGAACAGATTATTTCACCTGGTGTAAACTGCCTTCTTTAAAGTATTTGGAACACATTTCAATGCACGAATCAGATATATATAGAGGCAGTGGTCACACCAGACTCGTGGCAATAGTTCATTTTTAAAGTTAAAGGAATTCTAGAAGTTAACTTGTCCAATATTACAGCGTGGTGAAACCACTCTGCCTTCTATGGCAGATGGTCATTGGGCATCAAATCAGCCATTGATAAGGGTCCAGAATTACTACTTCTTAGCAAGTCTCCTCACACAATACTGTTGGTTTCCGACATGACAGTTAACAATAAATGCCTATTTTTCCCTTGTGATCTTTTTGGGACATTAAAATTAATAAAGATACTTCAAACTTAATTTGCAAAAAATTCTTCAAGTACACAGTAAGTACTTGAACAATTTCTCACACCTTCAACTCAAACAGATGGACCATTGTAACACTTTTCATTCATTATTTATGCAACAGAAATCTGTGAAATACTCTCTGCTCTGGGAAGAGAGCCAGGCATGTGGTGTTGCCCTCAAGGGGGCTTACTCTGTTTCTAGTGGAAGTTCTCGGTGTTGGTTTTGAAGGTCTGTCTTGACATACAAAGAGCACTCACACCACAGAAGTGTGGTCAGACTTACTTAGAACGTGATAGAACACTTCTCACAATCCACACTAATTTGGATACTTTTCAAGACAAGGTGACACAGTGGATTTTATTTTGCTTTTAAATTTATGCTTCTGTTGCTAGCTCTAACTTGCAGCCCCAGGTTTCTCTGATACAAATGATTAAAACCAGTATTCCCCAGTTAGCACTGGTGTGAGGTGTGAAATTTCTTAAAAATAAAATCAGATCTTCATATTGGCACTTAAAATTTTTAACTTTTAAAATTGCTATCCCAATTTATCTTTGAGTGTAGAATTCTCTTTGAACTGCTGGCCTTCTGGTGTGTTGTTAAATCTCTCTCAATATGACCCTTTATTGACCTCCTATCTGATTCCCTGAATCAGACAGACAGACAACCATCGGCACTGGCAAGCTACTGCTGACCCAAAGTGAATCCTAAACGCCACTCATTGGTTGACACAGGCTCCTTCATGTGCCAGGTAACCTTCCCTGTGCTGATGGAGACAGAGAGGAAAGCTGTATGGATTGAAGAACACAGAGCAAAAGTCCACTTGAGAGTCAAGAGCAGTCCAGGGAACAAGGATGTCCCCGCCTAAGAAAGTTCAGCACACTTCCCTTTGTTTTAATACCAGTGAAACCACCCTTTACCCATTCTGCGTTCACGGTGCTGAGGAGTCAGGCTCTAGAGGCATCTACGAGGTGGCTCTACCTCATCTTGGTCGGTGGCTTTCTTGACCCAGCCTCACTGTTCAA
This sequence comes from Rattus norvegicus, assembly GCF_021556685.1. Classification (NCBI taxonomy): domain Eukaryota; kingdom Metazoa; phylum Chordata; class Mammalia; order Rodentia; family Muridae; genus Rattus; species Rattus norvegicus. Next base: position 270,446,867 of record NC_141534.1, on the reverse strand, counting down.
GGTTGCTCTACGTAGTTCTGTAGCTCCCCTGAGTCCTCACTGCTTTACCTGTTACCTGGTGATTTTCCTGAATTAAATGTCTTATGGCATTTTTTCAATCATCAAGTATTTAACGATCATATAACAATTAACATACCATTTCTCTCTAATACAATATATTTCTGTTTTTACCAATTTGCCTCCCCCAACTCGAAATGTTTATAACCAAGACATTTACTTCTTAGTTGATAAAAATTTTAAATGGATCAAGGAAAAGAAATGAATTCTTTATTACCCTATTAGAGCCCTCTCTCTGGAACTGGCCACCTACTAAAAACCAATAATGAGCTGCAGAAGTACTAAGGACCCTCCCCAGATTCCTGAACAAATTGAAAAGGAGGAAGTAAATTATAGGGCCAATATCTTTATTAATGACACCATACTCTGTGTCTACATTTACGGATTAATTGAGTTACTTTACTTTCTTGAGGACAGACCGAGAAAGTCCCCAAGTGTTTGCTTTAGGGCTAGGCAGCCATGGTCGTTCCTTTACCTAAAGTTTCATTCTTCCTTGCAGACTCCATTAAAACTTTAAGTCATGTTCACAAACATAGAGCAAGCGCACACAAACCTGGGTGTCATCATTTCTCTGCCCTCTTGCTCTTCTCTGCTGTATTACGTACTGGAGGACAGGCAACCCATTTTGCTTCTTATCTGTTTAGAATCTGTCTTTCTAATATCAGCAGAGATGAAGAAAATCTATATATATAGTAAATATTTATAGTAAAATGTAAGCATCTAAAAGTATCTGGCATATGGCATACTTGCAATGGATAATCATTGAGTTAAAAATTCACTTAGGACCAAGACAAACCTCAGAAATATGTAGCTTGAACCCAGACTGACTATGACTCTACCGTGTAGACTAACGTTGTCTATGAAACTCTAACAACATGAGACAATGTCTCCTGGGCAATACAGTGATCGAGGACACACAGTGCTAACAAACACATAAAGACAGACGTGCATGATGTCAGAGTGGATCTGGGAGAGAGGGGAACAGAGCTGGGAAGAGTGAAGGGAAGGAAACTACAGTCAGGATGTAATGTATGAGAGAAGAATTAAAAACAAACAAAACCACTAAACTATCTCAGAAGATTTGCAATTGAAGTACCTTAACAGAGTTGAGCCTTAGAAGTTTTATCCAATCTACTGACTAGAAAATATTTTTGTTTAAGTCAAGAAGTACTTGCGTACAGGAGCCTGATATAGCTGTCTCCTGCGAGGCTCTGCCAGACCCTGACAAATGTACTGAGAACGGGGTCCCCAATGGAGGAGTCAGAGAAAGGACTGAAGGAGCTGAAGGGGTTTGCAACCCCATAGGAAGAACAACAGTATCAATCAACCAGACTCCCTAGAGCTCCCAGGGACTAAACCACCAACCAAAGAGTACACATGAAAGGATCCATGGCTCCGGCCGCATATGTAGCAGAGGATGGCCTTGTCTGGCATCAAAGGGAGGAGAAGCCCTTGGTCCTGTGAAGGCTCAATGCCCCAGTGTAGGGGAATGCCAGGTCAGTGGGGAGGAAGTGGGTGAGTGGGTGGGTGGGGAGTCACCCTCATGGAGGCAGGGGGAAGGGGAGTGGGATGGAGGGGGAGTTGGAGAAAAAAACAGGAAGGGGGATGACATTTGAAATATAAATAAACAAAATACCCAATAAAAATTTTTTAAAGAAAGACTAAAGTCAATTAAAAACAATGAAGGATGACAGGGATTTTATCTAAAGAGTTCTCAGCTTGCAAAAGTAAAGTAATTGCATTTTTGCATGTAAGACTACGCTGTGTGAGCAGATGGGAGCTTTAAACCAGAATGTGGTCAAGCAAGGAGACATTATTGCTATAGACATTGCTATTATAACTAGACATCTCTGTTAGTGGGACTTTTTTTAAAATTGAGGTGTTTTTCTACATTTTTAATTAAAGTTACATAACAAAGGCATTTATTTGCCATATAACATGTGATATATTTTAGAAACTTCTGTGTATAAAGTCCAAATTGCCAACCAGGAGGCCAACAAGAATGTCCAAATGCTCATCAAAACTGCTCCCCGGCCGCTGCTTTAATAAACACTAGCTCCACTTTCCAGGTTCTACTCTCAGGCATATAACTAAGTCCATACCCAGGTGACCTTACACCAGGGACAGGGAGCACAGTTAGGTCAAGCTAGAGTGGCAACCTTCCATGTGTATTTATTGTAAGGCAAGGTCTCTCTATGTAGCGTTGCATAGTCTGAAATCATCAAATAACAGTTCATCATTGAGGCCCATCAGGGCCGGAACTCACGCAAGAGAGGAGACAGAAACAATGACGTCTAGTTGAGGGGCAGTCAACGTGACAAATTGGAGAAAGATGTGCCAGAATGAGTCGGAGATAGGACATGTCCAACTCTCAAGAGAAGGGCCATTTAAGAGCAGGGAGCATGGTGGCCGTTCCGTCTGCTCGGTCAGTCAGGAATCAATGCAGGGTAGTGCAGGTGAGCTTGTTTCTGAGTTCATGCAGTTCAGCACAGGTCAGAAGAGGCAGGTGAAGCCAGAGAATAAGAAGGAGCCAGAAGATTAGAATAGATTGCCAGAGTTAGTTTGAGGCCAAGCAGAGAAATTCAGAGAAGAGCTGTGGGAAGTCATAATCGATCAGTCAGCTTGGCGAGAAGTTTGAGCCAGAACAGCTGACTTGAACTAGCCAGCCAGAGTTCAGAAAGAGCTAAAACATGGTGAGCTCATATTCAGCATCAGTTTCCAAGATGACACTGAGGTTACAAATGTACATGTATTCCTGGCTTTTATGTGGATGTTGAAGATCTGCCCTCGGCCCCTCTTACTTGTGGGGTGAGGACATCTATTCACTGAACCATTTTACCAGGAAAAAGATATATATATATATATATATATATATATATATATATATATATATATATATATATTCCTTTCTCTTAAAGTTAGGTACTGTAAATGGCGCACTGATGTAGCCATCTCACAGGACTTGCACATCCTTGGTCTGGCTCACTGTTTCTCTAAGTATTATCTGTATTATCAAAGTTGAAAGTATAAATGGAGCGCATCTTCAGCTTTAAGAGGAATGTCCAGTTTCTGTTTCTGTACAATTATTCTCTCTTAGGACCAGATTGTAATGCGTTTGTCAGAGACGATTTATCACAACAGAGGTAACCATGGCTACACACATTTCTCAGGTCAGGGAATTTTGAAATTAATTCAAGTGTTATACTCATCGGAACCGCCACCTCTTAAGTATAAGATAATTCAATGTGTAAATTATATGAAATATAAAACTGTTTACCTTCATTTCTTATAGTCAGAGAAACATTAGCTTGACTCAGAAGCACAGATATTGTTGTATTTAGGGTTACTATTGCTATGATAAAACACCATGGCCAAAGCAATTTGAGGGAAAAGTGTTTATTTCACTCACAGTTCCATAAAATAATTCACTATTAAAAGCAGTGAGGGCAGGAACTCAAGCAGGGCAGGAACCCGGAGGCAGGAGCCGATGCAGAAGGCGTGGAGGGGTGCTGCCTACTGGCTTGTTTTTATAGCCTGCGCAGCCTGCTTTCTTATAGAACCCAGGACTTCCAGCCCAGGGACAGCACCACCCACAACATCTGGCCCCTTTCCCATTGAGCACTGACTAAGAAAATGCCTTATGGCTGGACCTTATGCAGGCATTTTTCCTTATTGAGGTTCCCTCATCTCTGATGACTCTAGTCTGTGTCGAGTTGACATAGAACTAGCCAGTGCAGGTCCTCTGTGTCAGGAACATCACATGATGAAATTAAATAACTTGATGGAATAGCTATTGCATGCCTTCCAATTTTGAAGTATATCTCTGTATGTTTTCTGCACAAGTTTACTTCTTCTTTTATTATAGTATGAATAATTAACTCCGTCAATCATTAGCTAGTCAAAAGCTGACACAGTACAGGATGGGTAGCTAGGGTTGTAAATACTAGCGAGAAATAGAACGGAACGTTTGTCTTTCAGATTTACATCCTACTTATAAAAGTGAGATTTAAAGCCCAAATATTAATTTATAGAAGAAGAGTTTAATGACTTCTCAAGCAGGTGGCAGTGATAATTAGACTGGAGCCCAAGATGTGTAGACTTGAGTAACTGTGGTCTGATAACTAAATGGTAATTTTGTTAATAACATATTACTCAGTTCCTTAAGTCTGTGGGACTGACGACATGCTTCTTCCCACGACACATACTTAATATCATTTCTGTTCATTCATCTCTCTGGGCCTTGCTTTGCTTTGCTTCAAATATCTCTGCTTCTCTCTGAGTCCTCTAAACCTCTCCTGTCCCCTTTGGTACCCTAAACACAGGGGGGAAGTTTCAGTTCCTGCATATGAGAAAAGGTTTATGGTGTCAGCACTTGAAACACCACTACATGTCCATTGATGAGTCATTTGGCATGAGCCTTGCTCACAACACACTGCCAGATATAAACGTTGGCTAGGCAAGATCCTAGAATGTGTGGTGTTGCAACCTTAATAAGGTAGTGGTGAGAATGTAGGATTTTCCTAGTTAATGTATCTTTGCTAATCTGAAAGCCAACAAGGTCAAATAAATATATGAGTTAATGGGAGATGAATGATTTTTAGAAATTCTATTGAAATGTTTCTGGCCAAGACTGAAACCCCAGTGAACGTGATTGTTGGGGGGAGGGCGGTAGTGGGTGGGGGGAGCATGGGGAGGGGAACACTCATAGAGAAGGGGAGAAGGAGGTGTTAGGGAGATGTTGGCCTGGCAACCGGGAAGGGGAATAACAATCGAAATGTAAATAAGAAATATTCAAGTTAATAAAGATGGGAAAAAAAGAATCACTTATTAACAAAAAAAAAAAAAAAAGAAAGAAATGTTTCTGAAATTTTAAGTGTTCTTTGGTTCCTTTCGTCCGTCCACTGTTGCTTTGCATTGGTAATACGAGTAGCAGACATGGCATGAACTGCCAACCCATTGACTGAATGCCACAGTCATCACATGCAGATGCAGTCCCTGAGCCGCCTTAACAACCCACTTTACACATTCATGGCTTAGTTGCTCCAAGAAGGTAAGATGATTAACCAAGCAAACTTAATTTAACATAAATATTGTCTTGACCTCAAAAGTAAACCAAATTCACATATTTACTGGAGTCAGAAGTTTCTTTGAGCTTATCAGTCTAAGCAGCATATAGCAGAGGCATTAAAGGAAAGACATGGGACAGTTAAGAGTCTAAATGCTACCCTGTAGCAATTCTCCTGCTAACATTTATGTTTGAACTTACAATAACAGTTGTGATAATTTACTGTATCCTGCTGACTTGAAACATCTAATTGGAAGTGATGCAAAGACACCTTCAGAGAACAATAAACACCAGACTTGGCAAGGCTTTCTCTAGTGGGAACAGGAGGAGGCGCATCACTGTGCTGCTGTGGAAAACAAGGCTTTCTTCATTTATAGACAAATCCTAATGCCTTCAAAGAAACGGCATTTACATGGGAAGCCCGGGTTTTGTGGATTCTCAGATGTATGGTGGCTTATCAATCTTATAGCTTTCTGATAAAGAGAGAATTCTCTTTGGGAAGACCATACTTTTGAAGGGACTAAATCTCCCCAAGAAGCCTGTGGTAGGATCCAATTTTCTCAGGCACTCGGGGAACCAACACTGACCAGGGAAGGGCTGAGGGGCTGAAGCAGCTGTCTTTTCCGTGTGATCTACACGTACAAGAATCTAGAAAACACTAGAGTTGCATCTCATAAACCCTGTCTCCTTCAAAAATTGCATTTTCTTCGTGAACATTTCCTCTCCCAATATTGTGACCTGTTTGAATAATTTAATAAAAAATTATCACACATGTAACTTAATAATGTTAGAAAGAAAGAGTTATAAGACGATTTAGTAAATATGAGCACATCAAGACATATCTTTACCCAACTGACAAAATTAAAGTAATGAAGTACTTAAGCACGAGTGAGGAGAATGAAACTAATATGGTCTCAAATATAGGGGAAGTTATTCTTTAAATGTATAGGGAACCTGGCAAGTGCACATACCTTTATTTAGCCCAGTAATTCCGCTGCTCGGATTCTATGTTAATTAAATAGCGACTGAGAGATTTATTAATCTCAGCCAAAGTATCATTTATTATAGTGAAAAATTTTGAGGTAACTTGGCTATCGAGCATGTGAAATGATTATTGAGAACGTTTTTCCCCTTTCCCCAGGCTGGCAGCGCGGAAGCCTCAGGATGCCTGGATTTACTGTAAAAGACATTAACCAGCAGGAGTTCGTCAGAGCTCTGGCAGCCTTCCTCAAACAGTCCGGGAAGCTGAAAGTCCCCACATAGGTGGACAGTCAAGCTGGCCAAACACAAAGAGCTTGCCCCATATGATGAGAACTGGTAAACACGCGAGCTGCTTCCACAGCACAGCAACTGTACCTCCGTGGTGGTAGTGGGGGTTGGTTCCATGACCAAGATCTACCGAGGCCAGGCCCAGCCGCTTCAGCAGAGGCTCTAAGAGCGTGGGCCGCCAGGTCCTCCAAGCCCTTGAGGGGCTTAAAATGGTGGAAAAGGAGCAAGATGGGGGCCTCGAGCTAACAGCTCAGGGACAGAGAGATCTGGACATGATTGCTGGACAGGTAAAAGCTGCCAATGAGAAGCATTAGAACAAAGGATGCTGGGTTAATAAATTGCATCATTCATTAAAAAAAAAGAACTTTTCACAAAATTTTAATGACAATGCAAAGTGTCAAAGAGCTAATTGCACAAAGGGAAGAGAATAAATATTTTCATATACACATATAAACGTGCATAAATCCATATAGAGATTAAATTAAGATCTGAGACAAATCTTACTCTCGGGGGCTACAATGGCGTAGAATACAGGTTCATGCAGCTCAAGAGATAAAGCATCGTCGAATAGAATAAGCCCATCTGTCCATGTCATTCACATTTATATCTGTACCTGTGCTTTTATGTCTGAGGAAAGATTTCCTACCAGAGCATGACTTTGAATTCATTTGTATTTATGTTTTTCCAACTTTTCTCTCAGGGGGGAAAACAAGGATATTCCCGACTACTCTGATGCTCTAAATTATTGACATGTTTATCACAGAATGTATAATTTGGGAAAATAAAAAGAACAGAATAATAAATTACTGTTTTTTGAGACCGCAGGAAAGTGAAAAATCTGTGTCCGTTGTTTAAATTACAGCTTACATGACTCTACGAAGTCCAAATGTGTAAGATTAGTACCTGGCTAAGATGATACAAATCTGAGACAAATCTGGAAAGACAATTACAACTGACAGGCGTTGACTGCCACACTCGGTGCGACTTGAGGAGGAGAAACTTCCAGAAGGACCAGAGAATGGAGCACTGAAGGCTCCTCCATGGAGCAGACAGGACTGTTGATCTTAGGGAAAGACAAGATCCTTATCTTTACTGAGGCCATTAAGGAGCCCAGAGCAACTTGAGAAGCCTGTTCTCCTCCTCTTTCTCAGAGAAAGGGATCTGGCTCTGAAAACTCAGCTAACTTCTAGCTGACTTTAGGTGGGGCACGGGAAACCATTTAGGCTATCAGATTAACCTGGGTTAAGACTAAGAATACTGTGATAAAGTTTGCCATCTGGTGGTCAGAGAGACAGGCAGACGCCTTCACATGCTAATTCAGTTTGAATTCTGCCATGTGTATAAATTATAAAGTCAAATGTAACTATTAGATAAATTCAGCAGAACAGTATACTATGTAATCTGGGCCATCTGAGCAGTGCTTGCTTAGGACATCCAGGGGTCTATCCCAGGACCCTAATAATCTTTTGTGGCCAGAGCAATTCTGCAGTTATGACAGTTAAGAGGCACAAAATAGGGAGCTCTTCCTGGATTACCTGGATAGCCATGTGTCCTATCAAGATAGTGCAAAGGAAGATCTAATGCAGTTCAGGGTATCCACAAGGTCTTTTGTATTATTTGCTTGTGAATTTTAAGGAACTCTTTTTGGAAAACAGTCTATGAGCTAATGAAAAAGACCCCCATCCTGAAAACTGACTGGACCCTGTCTTGGATGAATGTTTCCATGTGAGCTAACAGTCATTCTGCTTCACATTTTCTATGGACAGCCAACTGCTACCCCATCATTGATCAAGTATTTCATTCTTATCTTACTGGTTAATAAAGTTTCCTTGTAATTAACATGGCTCCTACTTCCTTCACCTTCTATTATTGTTTTAGGAATTGGACAGTGAACCAACAATAATAAACACAAAGATAGGAGAACCACCAACATGAAGTTACAGACCCTGGAGAAAGGAGGATGCCCAGCACTAAGCATCCAGCACCACCGACATCCTTCCTTCTAGTCTGTGTATGACTCAATCTCAGTGCTTCCGGTCCTCCCAGTGTTGTCCCTTCCTAGAGTGATAGGGGATCTTCTGTGTCAGCTTGAGTGGATCTAGAGTCACTTGGGAGATGGGAGTGCAACTCTAGACGCCTCCAAGAGAACATTTCAGAGGGTTACCTGAGGAGGAACGAGTCCTCCTGCATGTGCACGGCACCATCCCACAGCTGTGTGGTGGAGAGAATAAGGTGGGGCAGGGAGTGAATATCCTGATCTACAGAGTGTTAGCTGGCAACCTGTGCTCCTGATGCTAAGGCCAGGAGCTGCTCCCACACCTGCAGCCCCGCCTTCTTCACTAGGATAGATTACATCTTCAAAATGGGCACCAAAGTCAATCTCGAATTCCTTAAGAACCTTGTCAGCCATTGTGGTGACATGATGAGAGAAGTAACTGGCAAAGCCTTCCTATTATACACCTGCTTTATTGACTTTTGTCCAACATTGCTTTTGTTCTGTGTTTTGAAATATGTTTCCATAGCTTAGAATTGTTCTATAATTTGTCTTAGTATTTCGGCCTTGAACCATTTTTATAATCCTAATAGCATACACATGCTTGCTGGGACGGCATTAGTTCTCTTTTCTTGGTAACTCTGAATCTGACCTAGCTGTAGGCGAGATTGGTGTTCTTCCCAGCATTTCAGCAGTGCTCAGTGGCCCATGGTCTCCAGGACACTGCTTTTTGCCCATGTGCTTTGAGCCAATAGACTTTTTCATTATAAACAAAAAGGAATAATGTCAACAACAACAACAAATGGCCCGAGGTGGATTTACAGCTCTCTGCATTCATACTGGGCAGCTGAGCAGTGGTCTGGTGCTTATGTTAAAATCGTGCTTCTTGTCACTCACCAACTATGAGCCATTTGGGGGACAGCAGTGCAACTGTGAATCCGGACTGCAGCACAAAACTAGCATCTCAATCATGATGTCTATGGAATATTAAAGTTGAGGCCAAGTACCATGAGTGTAGCCACTGTAAACATTTCCATACATCATACACGTATGTGATGAGTTTTACCCATTCCCAGCCCATTTCTCTCAGCTCTTCCTCTCTCTAGCATTTCTACACGTCCTTTCTTACTCACGGCTTTCTTTTTGTGCAACCAAATGAAATTAGGGTTTCCTGGTTGAACATGCGCAGATGTATCACTTGAGCAAAAACAATTCAACAGTGACCACTGTACTGTGGAAGACAAGATCCACTTCCTCCAACAACCAGTAAGTGCTGCTAATGGCTTCTCAATCTGACAGAGGCCCTCATGGGTCCATCCTCCATCTGTGCTGAGATGCTGATGGGCCCAATCAGGTGCAGATCATGTGCAGAGAGCCCCAGCTACAGTGAGTGCCAGAAAGCAATGGTCATACCATGTCCAAAAGGCATCCTTTGCTACACAGCTCCCTATGGTTGGTCTTACTTTTGTTCTCCCCAGTTGCTCTGTGATGTTGCCTGAGCCTTGGAGGGGAAAGTGGCTGCTATAGGGCTAGAGATTTGCCCTCATCTGTCTTCCTCTTGTAGGTCAGTCTTGGATTTCTATATCAACTGCCATCCACTGCACGGGGGGTTTCTCGGATAGAGGCTTATGTAGCACTAATCTTAAGGAAAGAGAGGGAAAAGGAGAGAGAGAGAGAGAGAGAGAGAGAGAGAGAGAGAGAGAGACAGAGAGACAGAGAGAGACAGAGAGAGAGACAGAGAGAGAGACAGAGACAGACAGAGAGACAGACAGAGAGAGACAGAGAGAGACAGAGACAGAGAGAAAGACAGAGACAGACAGAGGGAGGGGCACAAAGACACAGAGAGAGAGACAGACAAAGACAGAAGGAGAGAGAGGGAGATGGAGATGAGACAGACAGACAAAAGGAAAGACACAGAGAGAAACACACAACATAGGAACAGAGAGAGAGAGAGAGAGAGAGAGAGAGAGAGAGAGTACTGTGTTAATCCTCAACCTCTACACCAAAACACTAGAAGGTGTGACGATGGGGCTTGAAAAGAACATAGTCCTAATATCTGTCTTTTTTTCTTTGTTCCCACACTATCCCAAGGGGGCTGCAGAGATGGTCCAACAGTTAAAGTCGGTTGCTGCTCTTGAAATGGACCTTGGTTCATTATCAGGACCCACATGCCAGCTTAAAATATCACCCATAACCCCAGTCTCAGGGGACATGGAGGTCATTTCTGGTCTCTGTGGGCACAGGCACACAACATGGTCCACATATATGCATGAATGCAACACACACACACACACACACACACACACACACACACACAAATATAACTTTAAAAAATTAAAAAGCTATCCTGAAAAGTTTGTATGAACATGAATCATAATTCTGTGAATAAACAGTGTTAACAATGTTTTTCTAATTAACTAATGGGAAAGGCACTGGAGACAATGCTCCCAATAATGGCAGTTTTGATACCTGTAACAACTGGAGTGAGTACCTTGTAACAACTTACAAGTCTACTTGTAACAACTCTCGGTGTTCCAGCTGCCTAGACAACGCCACACTGAGGACTTCCAAGATGCTTTCTTTCTTTTCAGGTCCATCTGGGCATGTGTGTGGTTTAAAATCATCCGTATTCCCAAAGCCCATCAGAACCATGGAGATGAATATCCAGCAGCACATATGGACTTTTCAATCTCCTTTTCCTTATACAGTAGTTGTTTTTGTGTCATTTAAAGGTTGTATGAGGACCAAGCTTTAAGCCTGCCAATCCCTACCCCAGCTTACATTCATTTCTCTTTTATGTGTGTGCATTGGTATTATACATTAGCACAGTCCATTTCTTTGGCTATATTAATCAAGTAATATAGCCAAATAGTTTTTAAAACATATAAAATTCTCCATACATAATCCATTCCAATTTCTCATCATTACAACAAATTTTTCAATAACGAAGAGTCTAAGTCAAAGTACTCTGTCTGGTACTTTACACTCTACTCAGTGTTTCATTGGGGAAGAGGGGACAATTTAAAGTTCATCAATTGTATCACGTTAAATTAGCATCCATTATTAACTTGGCTGACAGCCTTCATCTATTCTAATTTACAACAAAAAGGACAGCCAAGAACAAAATAGTAGCAATCACACAGTTGGAAAATAGCTCTGCCTTCTTAGTTTTACACACACACACACACACACACACACACACACACACACACACACACATTTTGCTTCTGTCATTCTAAGATGACATTACGATAAAGACTTATAACTCAAAAAGTTTCAAACTATTGAATATTTCATAATGCTTATAATAAAAGAATTTTGCCTGCAAAATCATTTTCTGTGACTTAAACAAATGTGTGATATATTTACATTATTAAGTATAGCTTGTAACTATGACATTGTACTTGCTAGAGTAAAATGCTCAGTTTGCTACATTTCAATCCTTTAGATGTTTGTGGGTTAACATGTGTTACATCATTACTAAGTGGAATATCAGTCCACTCATGACCCCGAACAAGGAGACTAAAGTTTTTCCGGTCCCCCTAGCAGGAATGGAGACCAATGTAAACAGTAACCAGGATAGGTGAGGTCAAGCTGTTAGGGGCAGAATGTCAAAGGCAGGTTGGCGGTTGCCATGTTCACTGACATCTCCCAGAGGCAAAAGCCAAACCAAACCATATTGTGTCCAAGTTAGTGATCTACAATAGATACTTGAAAACAAGAATATTCCAGAAAGGATAAGTATAATCCTAACAGTACCATGAGGGGATAACCCTTAGCACACTTAAGAACTGATGTAGTAAGCATCATTGGTCCTTCTGTGACACAGGATGGAAGACGTTGCAGAGAGTCCTTTGCATGCTAATGTTTAATAAAGCAGTCTCCATGTTCCACACGAAATACATCTCCGTGACCATGTTCTCAAAGCAATGCACTGTGAAATATTCACTTTCTAAGCTTTATTAATAAGAATTCTCACTAATTGACACAAATAAATATGAAATCCTTTTCAATTGATTAAAATTACTGACAAGATAAATTCTTTGAGTTTTCCACAATTGATTTTTCTCGGGTGTGTGTGTGTGTGTGCGTGTGCGTGTGCGTGTGTGTGTGTGTGTGTGCGTGTGTGTATACATAAATACATATATAAAATCCTAAAATACCTAAGTAATTTCTTTTGTTCTAAACCCAGAGATAAAATTGCCATCCTTATCATCAATGCCACACTGTGTCCATATATTTGGCTTCACTTTTTTCCTTTTCAATGCTCTATGTTCTTTCTCTGATAAACTCAGTACTCACACCTTTTATTAACATTGTCCAGGAACCCTAGCTTGTTTTTGCTCACCATGATGCACACAGAATTACCAATCCTGAATTCCAAAACTGTGTGGGGAGGGATGTAGGGGATTGTGGGGGGAGGGAGAGGGAAAGAGAGAGAGGGAGAGAGAGATATGTTACTGATATATATATATATGTGTGTATATATATATATATATATATATATATATATATATATATATATATATATATATATATATATATATCATCCCTGAGCAAGACTTAGACTATATATGCACTAAGGCATTAAGTGTGATCTTGTCTTAGTTAGGGTTTACTGCTGTGAATGGACACCATGACCAAGGCAAGTCTTATAAAAGATAACATTTAACTGGGGCTGGCTTGCAGGTTCAGAATTTCAGTCCATTATCATCAAGGCATGAACATACAAGCATCCAGGCAGGCATGGTATAGGAGAAACAGAGTTCTACACCTTCATCTGAAGGTTTTGCTAGTGGAAGACTGACTTCCAGGCAGTTAGGATAGGGTATTAAAACCCACAGCTACAGTGATACACCTACTCCAACAAGGCCACACCTCTAAATAGTGCCACTCCCTTGGCCATGCATACTCAAACCACAACAGATCTCATGACTAGTTCCATATAACTAACATACATCACACTCAGATTTCCACCAACTTTATCTCTGTATTCACTGGCCATAAGGAACCACAGAGTGGAGTAGATGACTTGGAGGGACGATAGGACTGCTAAGCTCTGGATGAAAGAGTCAGATGTGCAAGCACACATTATTGTGGCTGTTCCTGCCACCGAGCTGTCCAGGGTTAAGTCCCAGAACCGTGGCATTGCTTTGCAAAGGCAGCTCTTCTGGACCTGTTTCCAATGCCCATTCTGAGCTTGGCTAATGACTGAGTGCATGAGGAGAAACCCCAGCAGAACTATTTCTATACAGGGGTAAACCTAAAAAAATGGCCTGAACTGTAAGTTTTAAATATAAACTTGTAAAGTATGGTGATTTTGGAGAAGAAGAAAAACCACCAACATATTGTTTCATTAATTCTTCACCTACTACCATGATGTAACATGGTTAAGAACACTTCATGAATTATTGATACAATGTGTCGAAGAAGTCTTCATGAATGATTTTGCTACTTTATGATCTTATTACCTGAGTGGCAATTGTTCTTCATCTTCATCTAATTTATCATTAGCATTTTGTATATACTAGAAAGAATGTGTGTTGTGGCTCTACAGTCGGTCACAGGAACATGACAACCAGCAGCATGACTGTGTAGCATAGGATGCTTCATATGAAAATACAGACCACACTTCTTCTATGTGGGTTCAAAATGGCATCCATATGTTTCAAATACTGAAACCTTGAACAGGACAGAGTGATTCAAATATGAATGGTACCCCTTCACATTCTCACTTTGGGCTATTATTAATGAATACTTCAAACTTTTCAGAATAAGTGTGTTCTAAAATGTAAGCTGTGTTATTACAGCATTGAATTGCAGGAATCATTTACAACTCTGATTTTGGTAATAGTCTCCTGACTGAAGACCTGATTGATTAGCATTAAACTCTATCCTTCAGGTTCCTGAAGGGTGAAGTAGAATCTGGAGATCTTAGATCCTTTTCTAAACTAAGAGTAGTGCTGGCATTATTATTTTCCTTTAAAAAAAATTCAACATGAGACAATTTTTAAAAAAATTTAAGTCATGTTTGTGTGTGTGTGTGTGTGTGTGTGTGTGTGTGTGTAGTCATATGTACATGTGAGTGCAGTTGCCCCCAGAGGCATCCAGTCCCCTGGATCTGGAGTTACAGGCAGTAACTGTGATCTCCTTGACTAAGGCAGGAGGAAATGAACTCAGGTCCTCTGCAAGAACATTAAGAGCCGTTAACCTCTCGGCCACCCTTCTAGCCCTGAACGCATACCTTTAAAAGCATTACCTTTTAGTCATCAAGATCAATATCCTTCAAATATTTAAGAAACAGTAGCCCATGCTAGTCATGTCTATTGTCTCTAAGGCATCACTTCAGACAGAGGAAGAGTCTTTTGTGCGGTGGCGTTCATTTTGTAAGGAGCTGGAGAGTGGAATGTATCTCGTCATTTTGGCCGTCTGTTTCTACAGTTACTCTCCCTCTCAAAGTAAAACAACATGAATCTCCTCACAGACATGTATCAGTGTCCAGGGACCATGTATCAGTGTCCAGGTAACATGTATCAGTGTCCAGGGAACATGTATCAGTGTCCAGGGACCATGTATCAGTGTCTAGGGACCATGTATCAGTGTCCAGGATGTAGCCCATTTTAGACAGTACTTTCCTGTGCCATTCAAGTTTGTTGTGCTCAAAATTAAATAATCCTTAAGTAAAACCCTGGTGCTCCTCTAAATATCATTTGTTTAATAATAAGAATTTGAAGGAATGTCAGGAATGGTGTTCAGTGCATCCAAAATCAATATAATATCATCACTTTAGTTGGAAATGCATTTTGTATAGGAAAACCAAAAGTCATGGCTCTGCATAGCTTTTGCAATGTGGGAAACCTTCTGCTATACTTCCACTAGTGAATTTTACTGTAACCAAGAAATCTGCCTAAAAATGAATCATTTGTTTAACAATACTAAGGCACTCTAAGTGCAACCATAATTAACAGTATCCATTCAGTACACATATTTTTGTATTAAGCATTTTGTTTCCTCAATTTAGTCCATGCACATCTGTAAGAAAAGTACTACTAGAAACAAGGCAACAAGTGATGAGACAAATCTAGTTTTATACCCTGGTGAGGAAGCCATGGCAACGGCCCCATCAGAAGATAAGGTTCGGCTTGCTACTCTGTAGGGAAGTCACCTCTCGGCACTGGTCCCATTAAATGAAAGGCAGAGAGGAAGTAGCTATCACCACCTGTGTATGAATTTATCTGCAGAACGAAAGAGCTACCACAATTTCCCAGCTCAGTCCAAGTTAGTAGAAGAAAGAGTAATGAATGAACACACTGTTACTTAGTGACAGGTATGTACTCACTGATAAAAATTGTTGTTTAGTTGGGTGTGGTGGCACTCATTGTTTCTGGACTCAGAAGACAGAGGCAGATGGGAGTTTGAGGCCATCCTGGTCCACAGACCAAGTTCCAGGACAGCTAAGGCTAAACAGAGAAACCCTGTCTAACCCCATCCCACACCTAAATTAAATAAAAATTTAAAAAATCCTGCCTTGTTCACCATTTAAAATTATATTGTATATTGGTCGTAGTTTGGTCCCTACGTTTTTGGAATTCTAATAAGGTATCTTCATCTAAGATATTGTCATTAGAAGACAGTTATCCAATTGTATTAGTAAAAAATATTTACTTAATGGACGTTATTGATAGAGTTCAAAGAATCTGAATTCTTTTACTATGCAGGTAAATATTAGTCCTGGGATGAAAGCTGTGAGGGAGAAAAACTTAAAGTATGCACTGTGTGTCGTCTAAACGTTGGCTGTCTGTTTAATGGATGGGTCTCCTTGGCTTGGAAAACGTAATCCTGAGTCTAGTGTGGACTTCCTACGTGTGTGCTGTCCAGAAATGGGTAACAGACACGTCCCTGGGAGTGGACCCTGCTGAGAGAGGAACCGGTGAAACAAAACGGTGCTATGATCTAAAACTCTTGATTCCCTCTTTGCCCCCACAGGGCTTGTTTAAGAAATTGACAATGGTCATGAATGAGAAATGTCTCTGTGTATGAGACCACACAGACTGCAAGGGGATGGGGACAAGGGGATGGGGACGGGGAGTGGGGACAGGAGCGGAAGTGATATCAAGAATGAGAAATGTCAAAAAGAGGTATGGAGGGGAGGCCAGGATGAGGGCTGGGAGAGAGGGGTGAGCAGGAGGCAGAGCAGGAGGAGAGCTGGGGCGGGGGGGGGGGGGGGGGAGGCAGGGGCCAGAGCAGGGTGCTGGGCTTGTGAGGACTGAGCACAGGAAGAAAAAACAGGACAGGGAGACAGCCGCTCCTCCCATCTTAATTATAGCATTTTCATTTGCTTTGCATTTATGCTTATGAGTGCCACGGCTGAACAAAAGGTACTGAAGTTAGTAAGTGTCTGAGAACCAATGGTCTACTTAAAAAATGTAGAACAGATATTAGACAAATAAATGTGTCTGGTACAATAGCTTAACCCACGTTTGTTTACGAGAAATAGTGATCCATTTAGGGCTATTAGAATATTATAACAACTTAGATTTAAGGCCTGTCTCACTTTTACCCATAATAGGATATTAAAAAAGAAATATATGTAAAACATTTTAAATTAAGTACTTACCTCTCAGCCATTTAAATAGCCAGAAAACTATTACCGTACATCACAGAGGAAAGGCTGGCAAAATGCCCTTATTTGGATAAAACTTTCCCTTTTTATTCGACCACAAGTAAAAACTTCACCTAATCTTTTCCATGGATATTGCTTATCAGTAATAAGCACATCCAATTTCCAGGTTCTGCTGAGTGTACTTTAAGGAGAACAGGTACACAGAAGCAACACAGCCTACATGTAAAGACAGACACTGCACTCTAAAGGCGATGGCTCATAGGTTACAGTTACGGCCACTGTAATAGCACACATGGAGCAGTAAGTTCAAAGTACTGGTCTAACATATTAACCACTTGTAAACCTGCTTGTTGCTGGGACAACTATTTCCTACATATTACTCCTTGTATGCTTGTTAGGTGGAGAAATCGATATTCAGAGTAAGTGAGTGTCAACAATACACTGTTGAAATTATTTCTGGAGCTCTTTCGAGAGCGCTCAGACCACCTCGGGTCTGTTGCCAAGTCGCAGGCTCTAACATCCTCACTGCGTTCTGTAGGCTATACGGTAGAGCGGCTTCACCTGTAACACACTGAGTAGTGCATGCTCCGGGTCCACGGGCCTGACTGAATCTCTATACACAGCCACTGCCGTATGGCAATTTCTTCTGCAAGCCCTGTCCTTCATGCTGACAAATACCTTGAACTATTAACCCCCAAGTCCAGGAATGGAAGAACAGCTGTTTTTACAATGAGATTCTTTTTTTTTCAAAGATTTATTTATTATACATAAGTACACTGTGGCTGTCTTCAGACACACCAGAAGAGGGCATCAGATCCCATGTGGTTGACGGGAATTGAACCCAGGACCTCTGGAAGAACAGTCAGTGCTCTTAACCTCTGAGCCATCTCTCCAGCCCTACAATGAGATTCTTAAAGGAGTAATTACTCCTGGAGGGCAGATCAGTTAGCCTGTGTTCAGTTGTTTGTTCATGGCCTGAACTGCCTGACTGTGGTGAGGAGGTGTGCTTTCCTCAACTGCTCAGGAGCTGGGAAATTTATTCAAATTATTTTATTCTGCTCCAGGGAGGACTCTCAGAACATTACTGAGTCCACAATGTATCAATCACAAAGCTGAGAATTTGATATTTGTTTTGGAATAAATGTTTTTGGAATATAAAATGTCAGCAAAGGCAAAACAAGGCAGCTGCAATTACCTCAGACTGCAAAGCTCCCGCCCAGCAAAGTAAACATTAAAGAGAATTAAAAGGCAGTGTTCAGGGCAGAACACATTTTCTAACCACAGACCTGATAGAAAATCCTATGTGCAAGCCAACAAACGGAAACAAATAACCTTATACAAAGTGGGAAAGAAATTAACAATGTTTACAAGAGGAAGACTTAAAAAAATTCAAAATGTATATGGTGAGTGTCCCACGGTTCATTATTAATTAATTGATTAATTAATTACATCTCAATGGTTGTCCCTCCTTCTGGTCTCCCCCTGCAGAGCAGAGTTCTTCTCCCTCCCCCCTTCCCTTTGCCTCTCAGCTGGTGCCCCCTATTCCCCACTCCCTGGGGCATCAAGCCTCTATGGGATTAGGCTCATCTCCCACTGAGTCCAGACAGGGCAGTCCTCTGCTCCACATGTGTGGGGGAGGGGTGGGGTGGGTTTCACAGGACCCACGTATGCTCTTTGGTTGGTGGCTCAGTTTCTGGGAGTTCCCTGGGATCTGGGTTAGTTGACACTGTTGGTCTGATGACTTCAGCTCCTTCAGTCCTTCCCCTGACTCTTCCAGAGGGGTCCCAGACCTGCTCCACAGCTCTAATCAGCAGGAAAATGACCCTTTGAAGCAAAATGAGCTTCCCCTTTGAGGGTCACCAAAAATGGAGCAGGTGGTGTCCAGGGCAGGGAGCAGTTATGTAAACCAGTGAATTTTGAAAGCAGTAGAGGTTGCTGATTTTTTAAAAAGTTACCATCCATTTGATCCAGCCATTTCAATTTAGGCAGATTTTAAGTTACAGAAAGCGGTATCTGAAAGGTATAGCTACATTCCTGCTTTAACTAATGCACTATTTAAAATGCCAAGATATGGAAGGAACTGAGACACCAACGGATGGAAGGATTAATAAAAGGAAGAATGTGTGTGAGATGAGCCACTCTTCTAAGAGGGAAAGATCTTGACAACTGCCACAGCATATATTTGGATGCAATTGTGCTCCCCCCCACAAAGAGGGGAGTGGGGACACTTTATTCAAAACAAATTAATCCTGGAGACTTCCCCACAGCACAATTCCTGTAGGAAAACACTTGCACAACACAGTTATAACCTTACTAAGAAGGTAGATCTGATATTAAATATTCTACAAGTTAAGACAGAAAAAACTCCACTGAGGTGGTGTCAGGGCTTACAGCAGTGGCGGTGCTAGGGCATTCATAGGCAACACCTATCTGACCAAAGATTTCCAAGTTCATGCTACAGAGGGAATATTTTAAATATACTATTTTAATATTATTTTATGAAAGGTCTCTAATACACAATACAATTAGAAAGAATGAAATAATTAATTAGAATATGGTTTCATTAAAAAAAAACTTTCTATTTTTTTCCAGTCTCAATAAACGTTCTGAGCAGGGACTGGTGAAGCTCTGTGGCCTAGGGCTCAATGCACAGCACGCTGATCATAAACTCACAGTCCTTCCTCAGTGCTGGGATTACCGTGCACCGCTTTCCCACAGCTATGATAGCCATTTCTATGTAAAGCAAAAATATGGCCAGAGACTCATACAGCCACTGCCAATTATGAAAAGAGAAATGCTGTCTTATAATATGCTGTGTTTGGTGATGAGAGATGAAAATAGCCCTGCTGGAAAGTAAGGACGGAGATGAAGACTGGTTAAGTTCTCTCACACCCTGGGAACAGAACACACAGTCTGACTCAATCCAGAGCTTTCAAACTCTGCGATGAACACATCAACATGAGGATTTTATAATGGACGCCGAGGGCCAGGGAAGCTGCATGGGCATCACGAGTTCACTCTGATAGCTCACAGTGGGAGCGTCTGTGGAAGGCTTTACTGAAATGCTGTTTTCAGTTCTACCTGACTCTAGGAAGAGGTCCAGTAATATTGTTTTTGTTATAAATATAACAGCTCAAAAGGTTTCCATGATGTAAGAGATATTAAACTGAGAGATCAGCACCAATACTGCCGAGGTTGAAGGCACTGGCAAGGATACCGTGCACACACGGACCTCTAATGTGCAGGGTCACAAACGGGCCCAGTGGGCTTTACACTGCATCACCCTTTAGGGCACTGATCTCAGCAGTACTATGATAATTGTCTTAGGAATATCTCATAGTGTTCACCAATATACATAACAATATGCCATTAAATTGAGAAAAGGAGTCTAGATTATTATATCAAAATCTAAATGGACTAAGACACAATGATCTATAAAAAAATACCTAGGCCAAAACTACCGCTACGAGACAGATCTGTTTTTTACACCTACCTAATGATAATGAAGACGATAGCAGGTGCTTTAAAAGCACTTTGTTTACTAAACTCTAATGTGGAACTTTTCATTGTTTTACAATCGTGCAAGGTACCTTTGAACTTTCCATCTCTGGAGTTTTGAATGTCAATTTGGGTCTAATTCCTGGGGCTATAATGTATTTATTATATGACACTTGACAAGACATTTTATTGGTAAGTTATTTTATCAGTGAAATGAAAAACACATATCAAAAGCTGGTTAATATATTTGTTAATGAAGTAAAGTGGATTCTGCTCTTCTCACACCTTTTATGACTCAGCACAGAAGCTCTTTTCATTGCTAAAGGGATGTACAAACACACACACACACACACACACACACACACACAGAGCGGGGGGAGGGGGGGAGAGAGACAGAGACAGAGAGAGACAGAGAGAGAGAGACAGAGAGATCCATAGGTACAGAATACAGATAAATAATTTCCCCATGGGAAATGAAATGAAAAGCTTTATCACCACACAGATTTAAAAGCATCAGAGTCTCTCTCCGCTTCTCTTCAGGAGGCTTAGAATCGACTGTGCCATCTGACATCCATATGTATGCTGGTCCAGAATGTCAGGAAATAATAAATTGTGTGTGGGTAGACTAAGCCTAAACTTTTGTTGCCAATATAATCAATGGTTTATTAATGCTGACGGGCACCTAATAATCACTATCTGTGAGAAAGTTGTTGTTCTCCTGTCTGCTGCACACAGAGGAGAGGCTTCTGAGACGATAAGGAAGTGCTGGGACTGTGGAGAGATGGAGCTGGGCTTGAAACCGAGGTCAGTCAGTGCAGATGTAAGTCTTTCATCTCCTTTCTACAACTGCTTGTCTGCCTTGGTGAAAGGAGGAAGTAACTGCCTAAGTAGTGATTTAAGGAACTGTGGCAGGAGTTCTCAAGCCAGGTTCAGTGCTATAACAGGAGATGCTATCATGCAAGCATGAGCACACAAAGCCAAAGGATGAACTAGATTTGCACACAAGAGCCATCTTCACCATCATGTCTGCTTTGATATATGACTATTCACTGTACGAAGAGCATTCCCAAGCATTCCCAACACCGAGGTTCCCAAACTGAAGACATATAAGATCTTTTCTTACTTAACAGATTATGCAATAATCATACAGAATTGTGAAGTGACTTGCCTATGTTCACAGAGCGCTGTGAGCCCACTGCTTGCTTTATCCACGTGAACAACAAAAGGAACTGAAGGAGCCCTTTAGGCCCACAGCAAGAAGATGGAGCATGGCCAGACTACGGAGACTCGGAGACTCAAACCCCACAACCGGAACAGTGTTACCACGAGAGTCCTCATGCCTCGCTGCACCATGCACCCCTCACTTTCAAACACTGTATTACATTAAAGGATGAATGTTCTATAAATTTAGGCCATGAATGGCAAATAATAATAATAATAATAATAATAATAATAATAATAATAATAATAAACTCAAAACCTCACAGAGTTAGAAACAAGTACAGTGGAAATAAGAGCTTGTTGTTTGCTGATGTTCAGTTTGCCAGAAGGAGACCAGCACGAGGTAGGGACGAGGAGGGTGGTCTCCTAGACTGCAGGTCTTTGAAAAGCCTTACAATTCTGCTCTGTTACAAAAGTTCACATTAGCTGAATGTCCCCAGAATGTCACCTTCAGAGTGGGGATAATTTTGCTGCCTCATAGAATCAAACTGTGAAGTAAACAAAATGTTACATGTACAGTACATTTGATGAGCGCTTCATAAAATTAGCCTCCTGTCCAATATTTATTTTGTCCTAATTTTTAATCTATTAATTTACATGGTCTACGCCTATAATGAAAACATAACAGATCAAATGAACCATCAATGTATCTTACCAATTAATGCTCAAAATCATATGTGAATGTGAGAAAGGCAGATTGTTATAATTCTTCATTTAATAATTTAGGGATTATATCATAGGTTCTACTAAGTATCTACAAGTCTCTTAACTCTTAACTTTTTGTTTCATTTCCCCCCAAGGTTGGAGACAGCCGAGTTTTGTAGTCTGGTCTGCCACTAAACTTGCCATCCTGCCTCAGTCTCCTGGTTATGGGAGCTACTACATCAGGCTTCTGCATTTGGTTTTCTTTATGGAGCAACTGTGATGTTTACCCGGTATGTCATATAGTCTCTTATATTATTCAGCAGGGTACAATTAGGAAAGACCACATTTTGAAGTCTGTTTACTAGGCTGTGAGCGGCGGTGGCCTCCATTACCTTGGGTCACGGTAGCACATTGCCTTGCTGAGGAATGAGAGTTTAGGTGAGGACCTGCCAGCTCCATCTTGGAATGTGGACAAGGCATTGGCTGACCAGTGTTAGCCATGCCGTAGTGTAAGAAACCCACCTCTGATAGACAACGCCATTGCAATTAAAAGGTTAACTCGTAGCGTTTAACCTACCTATCAGGACCTGTTTAGCCTATCGTGACCATTCAGAAGCTGGCCAGGAACAAGGTACAACCAGAACACAAACCGCCTGGCACTGTCTTCTGTGAAGGACAGAAGCAATCTCTAACACATGCCAGATAAACACTGTATAAGGGGTTATGCGGGAGCTGGATCTTGTACAGGTAAGGGACTTCACAAGTTCAGACCCTAGAGGAAGAAACAGTGGTGAAGTATGCTTACTAAGCTTGACAAAGTAGTAGGAAAGACTTCACAAGATAGCCTGCAATGAGATATGAAACAGATTGGGTAAACTACAAACCAAAACCAAAACCAAAACCAAAACCAAACCAAACAAACAAACAAACAAACAAACAAACAACAAAAAAGTGAAGCTCTGTAATAGTAAAAACATTGCTATAGACCCTAAACAATTAAGAAATAAAATCAGGGTTGGGGATTTAGCTCAGTGGTAGAGCGCTTGCCTAAGAAGCGCAAGGCCCTGGGTTCGGTCCCCAGCTCCGAAAAAAAGAACCAAAAAAAAAAAAAAAAAAAAGAAAGAAAGAAAGAAATAAAATCAAAGGGGAAAAGTCACACTAAAATGTAATCCATTTTAAAGAGAATGTTGAAGATGCATTGCTAACACGGATTAAACACACACACACACACACACTCTGTACAATATGAGGTCTTAAAGAAATGTCAAATTAAGAATCTGGTACCCTAAAATATTTATTTGTTTGTTTGTTTATTTATTTATTTATTTTAAAGATTTATTTATTTTATGTACATGAGTACACTGTAGCTGTCTTCAGACACACCAGAAGAGGGCATAGGATGTCCATTACAGATGGTTGTGAGCCACCATGTGGTTGCTGGGAATTGAACTCAGAACCTCTGAAAGAGCAGTCAGTGCTCTTAACAGCTGAGCCATCTCTCCAGCTCCCTAAAATATTTATAAACTTAATAAAATAGTTAAGAGCAAAGGTCAGAAAGGAAATGTTCCTGTCCACCACAGATACCATATGCACTCAGTGGAGAACCTGTGGAGGCAGGAGGCAAGTGTGAGGTCCGAGGTGAAAATCTGAAGATTCCACCCCAGGAGAAGTGTGAGCACATAGGACCCACTGTCACTGGACAGATAGGAAACCAATGAGCTTCTGAGGGACTACCACCCTGTCCAGTGCTTGGGCTGCCAACGTTTTGTGGCAGAGTAAAATAAGAAAAGCACACTGCATAGAACCCACAAGGCATATTCCAGCCAGCTGCTCGGCATGCAGCCATGAGAGACGATGAAAAGTCTCCAGAGTGCAGGAAAGGCCCAGAGACAGCGCAAGAGAAGGTTCCACACAACCAGGACTCCTCACTCCTGACATCAATGCTCCGCCTCCATATGTGAGGGTGTCTAACTCTGCTAATCCTGTGCTTTTATGGCTGTCTGTTACGGCTTGACGGAGCACAGACATCCTCTGTGCAGCCCAGAAGCTCCAGGATGAGCAAGCAATCAAAACCCTATTGTAGAGGCCACTTCCTGTCCCCAAACATCTACACCCAAGAAAGATGGGCACTGAGAAGGAACAAGACTTTGGGGTGGCCCTCGTGTGCAGGTATCAAATAGATAGACTGAAAGCGTAAGACGTAACGTCCTAGGGGAGGAGACGAGATAATACAGGGTAAACTCATGTCCACAGGGTGACAGTCATCACATATCAAAAGCGTCGTTACCTCTGTATAAACACTAGTCAGCATAATCAAAAAGTATATGTTAACAAAAGCCAGACTGAGTCTTTCTAAGGAGAAAATTAGTCCTTTAGTAAAGTATAAAAATGATTTATTTTTCTTCAGAGTTCAGTTCATTTTTAGCTGGCCATATAATATTCTTTACGCTATAATAACAAAACTGAGATAGGTTATTTCATAATCGATTTTATAGACCCCTGGTTTATTTCATAATCTATAGAGATTGATATTTATCGTTCGGTTGTGCATTTATTGAAACTCAAATCACAGAAATGATTCTTAATTTATGTAACTGCAGTGGTATGCAGTGCAGCGGCATATGATACAATGTTCTAGGCGTACACCCCAAAAAACTGATATGTAGCAGCATATGATACAATGTTCTAGATGGTACATCAGAAACTGATATGAAATATTACTCAGCGAAAACGCATGGACCTGCTCTGGCACTCTTTTGAAAATGATCGTTTATGAGTGAGCTGGCTGCCGTCCCTATGCTGGTACCTAGCTTGCAGTTTCACAGAACACAGGGGGGAGCAGCACAAAGTCCATCAGGGCTGAGCATACATTTCCACAATCCAACTGTTTGAACTTAGCCCCAAAGGAACCTATTTTAGCTGCGCATGGATGGCCTGCTCAGAGTATCCAGGGATCTCTGGACACCTACTAGGCCCATGCTACAGATAAACCCAGGCTACTATTACCTCAAGCCACTGATAGCTTAGGGACATTATTCTGGGAGCATCTTCACCAGCCTCCTTCTCTGAATGGTGGTTCCCATGGAGGTAGTAGCTTTTGGACCATTCCATGCTATAAAGGACTTTTTATTTTCATCTTTATTAACATGGGTATTTCTTATTTACATTTCGATTGTTATTCCCTTTCCTGGATTCCAGGCCAACATCCCCCTAGCCCCTCCCCCTCCCCTTCTGTATGGGTGTTCCCCTCCCCATCCTCTGCCCATTACTGCCCTCCCCCCAACAATCACGTTCACTGGGGGTTCAGTCTTGGCAGGACCCAGGGCTTCCCCTTCCACTGGTGCTCTTACTAGGATATTCATTGCTACCTATGAGGTCAGAGTCCAGGGTCAGTCCATGTATAGTCTTTAGGTAGTGGCTTAGTCCTGGAAGCTCTGGTTGCTTGGCATTGTTGTACTTTTGGGGTCTCGAGCCCCTTCAAGCTCTTTCAGTCCTTTCTAAGATTCCTTTGACGGGGGTCACGTTCTCAGTTCAGTGGTCTGATACTGGCATTTGCCTATGTATTTGCTGTATTCTGGCTGTGTC
Source organism: Rattus norvegicus (assembly GCF_021556685.1). NCBI lineage: Eukaryota > Metazoa > Chordata > Mammalia > Rodentia > Muridae > Rattus > Rattus norvegicus. The sequence continues at coordinate 270,420,911 of NC_141534.1, read as the reverse complement.
TCCCAGGAGAGATCTACATCCGGTTCCTGTCAGCCTGCACTTCTTTGCTTCATCCATCTTATCTAGTTTGGTGGCTGTATATGTATGGGCCACATGTGGGGCAGGCTCTGAACGGGTGTTCCTTCTGTCTCTGTTCTAAACTTTGCCTCCCTATTCCCTGCCAAGGGTATTCTTATTCCCCTTTTAAAGAAGGAGTGAAGCATTCGAATTTTGGTCATCCCTCTTGAGTTACATGTGTTCTGTGCATCTAGGGTAATTCAAGCATTTGGGCTAATAGCCACTTATCAATGAGTGCATACCATGTGTGTTTTTCTGTGATTGGGTTGCCTCACTCAGGATGATATTTTCCAGTTCCATCCATTTGCCTATGAATTTCATGAAGTCATTGTTTTTGATAGCTGAGTAATATTCCATTGTGTAGATATACCACAATTTCTGTATCCATTCCTCTGTTGAATGGCATCTGGATTCTTTCCAGCTTCTGGATATTATAAATAAGGCTGCTATGAACATAGTGGAGCACGTCTCTTTGTTATATGTTGGGGCATCTTTTGGGTATATGCCCAAGAGAGGTATAGCTGGGTCCTCAGGTAGTTCAATGTCCAATTTTCTGAGGAACCTCCAGACTGATTTCCAGAGTGGTTGTACCAGTTTGCAATCCCACCAACAATGGAGGAGTGTTCCTCTTTCTCCACATCCTTGCCAGGATTTGCTGTCACCTGAGTTTTTTATCTTAGCCATTCTCACTGGTGTGAGGTGAAATCTCAGGTTGGATTTGCATTTCCCTTATGACTAAAGATGTTGAACATTTCTTTAGGTGCTTCTCAGCCATTCGGCATTCCTCATCTGTGAATTCTTTGTTTAGTTCTGAACCCCATTTTTAATAGGGTCATTTGTCTCCCTGCGGTCTAACTTTTTGTGTTCTTTGTATATTTTGGATATTAGCCTTCTATCAGTTGTAGGATTGGTAAAGATCTTTTCCAATCTGTTGGTTGCCGTTTTGTCCTAACAACAGTGTCCTTTGCCTTACAGAAGCTTTGCAGTTTTATGAGATCCCATTTGTCGATTCTGGATCTTAGAGCATAAGCCATTGGTGTTTTGTTCAGGAAATTTTCTCCAGTGCCCATGTGTTCGAGATGCTTCTTAGTTTTTTGTTCTATTAGTTTGAGTGTATCTGGTTTGATGTGGAGGTCCTTGATCCACTTGGACTTAAGCTTTGTACAGGGGGTAAGCATTGCATTCTTCTACATGTTGACCTCCAGTTGAACCAGCACCATTTGCTGAAAATTCTATCTTTTTTCCATTGGATGGTTTTGGCTCCTTTGTCAAAAATCAAGTGACCATAGGTGTGTGGGTTCATTTCTGGGCCTTCAATTCTATTCCACTGGTCTATCTGTCTGTCTCAGTACCAATACCATGCAGTTTTTAATCACTATTGCTCTGTAATATTGCTTGAGTTCAGGGATAGTGATTCCACTGGAAGTCCTTTTATTGTTGTGGATAGTTTTAGCTATCTTGGGTTTTTTGTTATTCCAGATGAATTTGCAAATTGTTCTAACTCTCTGAAGAACATCCCTTCATGATAAAAGTCCTGGAAAGAATAGGAATTCAAGGCCCATACCTAAACATAGTAAAAGCCATATACAGCAAACCAGTAGCTGACATCAAACTAAATGGAGAGAAACTTGAAGCAATCCTACTAAAATCAGGGAGTAGACAAGGCTGCCCACTCTCTCCCTACTTATTCAATATAGTTCTTGAAGTTCTAGTCAGAGCAATCAGACAAGAAAAGGAGATCAAAGGGATACAGATTGGAAAGCAGTCAAAATATCACTGTTTGCAGATGATATGATAGTATATTTAAGTGATCCCAAAAGTTCCACCAGAGAACTACTAAACCTGATAAACACCTTTAGCAAAGTGGTTGGGTATAAAATTAACTCAAATAAATCAGTAGCCTTCCTCTACACAAAAGAGAAACAAGCCGAGAAAGAAATTAGGAAAGAACACCCTTCATAATAGTCCCAAATAATATAAAATACCTCGGTGTGACTTTAACCAAGCAAGTGAAAGATCTGTATGATAAGAACTTCAAGCCTCTGAAGAAAGAAATTGAAGAAGATCTCAGAAGATGGAAAGATCTCCCATACTCATGGATTGGCAGGATTAATATAGTAAAAATGGCCATTTTAACAAATGCGATCTACAGATTCAATGCAATCCCCATCAAAATATAAAGGACTTCTACATCCGACCTTTCAAACTATCACCTCCATAAGCTTATGTGCACCCCTGCCATCTTGTGGTCATAACTTTCCTTGTCCAGGCCTCAAATTCCCAGAGCCTATTATTAGCCTCTCAACCATCAGACTACATATGCTCATCACTAACACATTACAAACTTTCATTCATTCATTCATACGCACATTATTTTTCAGTCTTGGGATTGAATTAGAAATTTACACATGCTACACACATGCTCTACCACTGAGATAATCCCCAGAATCCCCCACTAAGATGTTCTGCCATCACCTTCAGATTAACTTATTGCTTAATTATTTTTTTCAAACAATACATTTTGATTATGCTTTTCCCCTCCTGAAAATCCTCCCAGATCCTCCCCACCTGGCCACCCATGAAAGACGTTTCTCTATCCTTATCCTCTCTTTCAGAACTAAACAAAAGCAAGAGACAAAACAAGCAAACAAGCAAAATCCCCACAGAAACGAAAGACAAAAATAGGCAAGTTAGACAACAAGAGCAAACAAAAAACAAAACCAAGCAAAACAAAACAGAAAGTTCCTAAGAATACTATTGGTTTTGTTCTATGCAGGCCAGTTCTCCTGACCATGGGGCCTCTCCTGGAGTATGGTTGTCATACCCAGTGACGCATCATTGGAGAAAACTGGTTTCCCCTTTGGCAGCAGGTATCATTTACAAACAGCTTCTTGGTTAGCAGTAGGCAGCCATGGTACAGCACACTCCCCCCATCTCAGTTTTGGCAGTCCATGTGCCTTGAACCTGTGCAGGTCTTGAGTATGCTACAATGGCCTCTGAGCTGGTCTGCATGTCAGTCCTGTTGTTGAGACAGGCCTACACTCTGTGGCTTAGAATAACTTGTAATTCTTTACGTAGTGTAGGCTGGCCTCTGACTTATGGATCTACTTGCCTATGCCCCTGGAGTGCAGGGATTACTGGTATACAACATTTTAACCGGAATCCACACATTTGCCTTATTAAGTAGGTATTATAACCAAAGGCCTTGTGTGTAGCATACTAGGAAGGGAAGATAGCGTGATTATGTTTAACCATCTAAGAGTCTGCAGCTCATGTTACCTTGTGCTTTCATTTTCTGGGTACCGGTTACCTGTGATCTCAGTTACCTACAGTTAATCATCTAAAGACACTAACTGGAAAAATGAACAGCTCATAAGCTTTAAGCTGCATGCCATTCTAGGTAGCAGCATGAATTCCTGTGCGTTCCTGCTCCATTCCCATATAAGATGGGAGTCTTTGATGTCAGCCGTGGGTCCACAGTGTCTACTCTAGCCACCTGCTGGCCACTTAGCATTCATTTCAGCTAACAGACTGAATCAAAGTACTACAGAATTTCTGTTTAAGCAGCCTTTATTTTACTTAATAAAGGGACTCAAAGTACACAGAAAAATAATACTGGCAATATTTTTATGTTATTTTTATAATTTTGTGTTATTAGTTTTCCTGGGAATAATTTATGAGTTTAATTTTACATGTAAAATAGAAAACTATCGTATATAGTAGACTCCGCCCACATCCAAGCAATTACAGCGCCAGAAAAGCATGGTGTGTTGCTATCATTTGTAGACCAACCAACTCATTTTCTACTCCTTCTAACATGAGGCAAAGGTCATGAATAGAGTGAGGAAAATAGGGATCCAGAAATCAAAGAAATATTTATACATGTTAGACAATGGTATGGCTGCTGGCTTTGAGTTTCTCTATCCAGTGGGTTCAACTGTTTAGAAGTTGTTTTATTAAATTCATGATCACTGAAACATGAGCAAAGATGGCACAGATGTAGACACAGATACAAATTATATACAGGTGTATCTACCACCCACACATTCTACATCACATACAGGTGCTCCCATGGAGACACAGATACAAATTATATACAGGTGTATCTACCACCCACACATTCTACATCACATACAGATGCTCCCATGGAGACACAGATACAAATTATATACAGGTGTATCTACCACCCACACATTCTACATCACCTACAGATGCTCCCATGTAGACACAGATACAAATTATATACAGGTGTATCTACCACCCACACATTCTACATTACATACAGGTGCTCCCATGGAGACACAGATACAAATTGTGTACTTATGTATCTATTACTCACCCCGTCTACATTACATACAATTGCTCTACTACTCTTTTACCTCTACAAAGTAAAATGACTTAGGTTTTAGGATAATTTGGATGACTGAATAAATATTTCCATTGAACTCTGCAAACAACAGGTACTATCAAGATTAGCCCAATAAATATTTAAACATACAGAATATTTTGAGTAACTTCTTAAACAGGTAAAACTCTGTTCTGTCCTTAAAAAGTGCAGTGTTTGTATGAAACACTTCCCCCATGGTCCCAGGCTTTGAAATCTGCAGACAGTGATGGTTAGTATTACCTTGACAAGGCCCAGACTCTCTTAACAGACAAAGCTTGGGGCATTTTCAGGAGGAATGATCAAGATTAGTTAGCTCTGAGCATCCCTATGAGGAAGCACCTTGGTTAGGTTAACTGTGAACAGCACCATCATATGGGTTGGGGTCTGGAACTGACTAAACTGTGAAGCACCCTCAGCATGAACGCGTGTCACACTGCTGGCTGCCTGCAGAGCAAACCTCATCCTCATCTCTCCCGTCCTGAGCCACCTGACAGGATGGGCTGTATGCCCTGGAACTCTACGGCAAAGTCCACTCCTTCTCCCTTAAGTTTCTTCTCAGATGTTCATCCTGACCACAGGAAAAAGCACCAATGTGGGCTCTTCCCGGCGTCCCCGACTGAAGGTTTTGTGCATCACGTCTTTCCCTTATCATCACATCACCACGCTCGACTGCACATTGACTTGGAAAACAACAATTAAATGGACCTTTAGCTGTTCATTATTGAGGAAGAGTCATGGAAGAGACTTGGAGTTTTTCCTGGAGGGAATGATCTGCCAAGTTTTGCCCCAGGTTACGTAGGAACAGCTATGGGGACATGGGAGGTCCTTAGGCACTGTCACGGTGCTGCTTTGGGGACACAGCTGGAACCTTGGGCCTCTTGCTCACTATTGCTAACTTTCCACCTTGGCCAAAATACTTATCCTTCATAATTATGTCAAATGTTCTTCATGTATGGAGCAAGAACACTACCAATCTCTTAAGGTTGCTGACATAAGACTAGAATCTGAAAACCATGCAAAAAGGCACAGAGTACATGATCATTGTTGACAGCTGATATGATACTATTAATGACTTCTATCCAGGTACACAGTCAGACTGGAAACAGGAGTAGGAATCCTATGGCCTTCTTCATTTCCTCATCGTTATATAATGTGATAAATGAACAAACAAATGGTGGGCTGGGCTTGGGGCACATGCCTGTAGCCTTAGTTGTTTAGAAAGCTGACACAAGATCACTAGAGCCTCAGAGGTAGAGGCTAGTCTTAGGCAACACAGAAGACCAAGAACATAAGTAACTTATGGAATGTACGGATTAGGGAAATGGTTCTGTGGCCAATCACACACTTGGTGCAGAAGCCTGATGACCTGAGTTTGATTCCCAGATCCTACACAGAGAAGGAGGAGAGAGCAGAAGCCAGAGGTGTCTGCCATCTGTCACACAGAAGGAGATGTGACTACCCAAGTTACCTTCTGACTTTGCATGCCTAGGTACACAAACACACAGAAATAAATGGAATAAAATGCTTCATGCCTGTGCACTAGAAACTTTTAAGTCTTGTATTATATGGGTTTATACTAAGTGCATTAACATTTTTTTAATTTTCAAGATTTATTGGTTTTTAAAATAAGAATGAATAATTTACATAGCTAAGTTCATCTTTCTTCTTGCCCTATAATAATCTATGTACCTGGAGGTTAAACTTGTTGATTTCCAACCATTATTAATATGAAATCAATAAATAATTGATCACCATTATAAAGGCAACTTAGACTCATAAAGGTTAAATAGCAAAGCATCATGTGTTATTAAAGCATTCCAGGGGTTGGGGATTTAGCTCAGTGGTAGAGCGCTTGCCTAGGAAGTGCAAGGCCCTGGGTTCGGTCCCCAGCTCCGAAAAAAAAAAGAACCAAAAAAAAAAAAAAGCATTCCATATTTAAATCTGTTTTAACTCCATATGTGGGTAAGTGTTTTAACACAGCCTTCTCTTTACAACAGCAAAGTCAAATGAGGGTAGAGGGAAACCATTCTTAGATATTCATGTTGTATCAAGTTGTGTCCTAGACTGTTTAAACCCATGATACAATCATGGATAGATAAAATGTATTCTGTTCAAAGAGGCATGTTCCACTGTGTGCGGTTCAATAGATATCTGCTGAGTGTCCACTGTATGGCAGACTACGTTCTAGATGGTGTGGAGAACATAGATCAGCAGGCCCAGCTCTTTGGAAACTTGGTACATAGTGGAAGAGTGCAGATAAAGGGACCCAAACTGCCACTGAAGTTCTACAAGAGAAAGGACCTGTATAGAGCTGTCAATAAATATTGCATGAAGAGATAATGTTCAAACTGAATGAAACAGTGGAGGATGAGTTGAAATTTGATCAGAAATAATTTAGGTTATATTGGCAAAGATGCTAGTATATGCAAATATTACAAAAGTTTAGATGCATGTAGTATTTTTTTTTTTGAAAAGCTGAGAATCTGGTTTATTTCAAGTTATAATATCTGAAATCACTGCTTCACCATAGCTCATCTTCGCCGGTGGAGGAAAGTCTTGATACTAACCACACATGTCATGGTATAACCTTCAGGATGTAGTACTTGGTCCCTGCAAACTGCGAGCACCCTGAGAAATGTAGGGAAGGGAGCAGAGTAACGGGTAAGCCTCACCATCTCTACCACAGTGCCTTGCTCCGCAGTGCTCGCTCCACAGAGCTCGCGCCGCAGTGCCTCACTCCACAGTGCCTCACTCCACAGTGCCTCACTCCACAGTGCCTCACTCCACAGTGCCTCACTCCACAGTGCCTCACTAGGGTCAGCTGTGGAGAAATTTTTAATCTTGTGCATGGCTGCTCTGGCAAGGGATCCCATCCAAAGATATGATCCAAGCAGATTGCAGACACACCCTGGACTACAGTTTTATCTGGCTGAAATACAGGCACTCCCGTAGTATACACCCTTAACCTTTAACACTGAAGGTGAGATTAGTTTATTGAAGGAAGCCACATGTTTTAAAGTAATTTCTACTTGAGAGGCAGGCAAAGTGACAAATCAGAGAAAGATTTGATGGAATGAGTCAAAGATAGAATATGCCCAGTTCACAGAAGAACAGCAGAGGAAAAGAGGCTACTTAGGAGCAGAAAGAGAAAGGTAGTGCGGTGTAGGGTGGAGTGGGGTGAAGTGTGTGTGTGTGTGTGTGTGTGTGTGTGTGTGTGTGTGTGTTTTACTGGGACAGTTTTACAGAGATAGGTTGCAGAGAGAGAACAAGCTAGACACAGGTGAAGAGAGAACAAGCAAGAGAATGAGAAGGAGCCAGAAGATTCAAACTTATTACTAAAGTTAGTATGGGGCTGGTCTAGTCAGAAGCCAAGAAGAGTTGCTCTGAATCAGTCAGGTTGGAAGACTAAAGTGGATGGGGGTTAGAAGCTTCCAGGTCTAGGCATAGTTAGAGACAGAAGAGCTCTGGGATCAGCCCCAAGTCTCATGTATTCACACAGGTTGGGTATAGCTCTCATCTCACCACTTTATATGAGGAAATATAGGTGACATTTACAGTCAGCAAAGGGCTCTTTGCTTTTTCCTTGCACAAAAGCTTCACTAACGAGAATAGCAAGAGAGCACTTTAGAGTAGAGGAAGTGGGATGTATCAACTGGAGTGTTTGTATTCATATATATCACAGATATAATACACACACACACACACACACACACACACACACACACAATGACTATATGACCTGTGCCTGGCATCATGGGAGCTCCCAAAAGGAAGATTCTAAGACACCAAAAAAAAAAAAAATAGGTTAAAAACAGGTAAGAGGCCAATGGTCTCCTGTACTCAACTTGGAAGACACCTCCACACATTCTAAGACTATAACTGAGGTGGTCAGGACCCTCTAGATTCAAGGGGAAGAGAAAAAGATCAGTGTTGATGAGAAAGGTGTGAGGTCATACTGAAAAAGAACAGGTGGGATGGCTGATACTGCAGTCACGGCTGGGAAAGAGAACCTGCCACAGATGCTGACACGGATTACATTATTGTCTTACTTTCACTGTGAGTAGTCTTGGCGTATAAGTCTCAATATGCAACAGGACTTGGGAAGCACCAGTGCACTTCAATAGCCCTCCCATCATTTGAGTACCACCACCTATCCCTTGAATAGTCCAGTCTGTGATTTGAATAGCCCCTCCCATGTCCACAGTCACTTTAGCACTGGCTTTACCATCAATGTCTAGATATAGCTGCATGTCCGCATGTCAGCCATTGCTGTTCTGAGGTATGTGTACAGGACTGCTCACGGGACCAACAATGTCCCAGCTCTGACTGCTTATATTAGAGTAAAGAAGTAAAGTTTATATGCATTCCAACTTGAATTCTGAAGTTTATTTTCCAGGGATTGTTAAGAATCTAGAAGCAATAACAGTATATTTTAAAGTTAATATAAATTGTTTAAGAAAATCTGTTACTTATTGTTGTATTCCAAAAAACTAGTTGAAACCCATTACATTATAGGCTTCAAAATACTTATGTTATATTGAATTATTTTATCAATAAACTCACTATATGAAATAATGTATTTATACCGTGTGTAAAAAGTTTGAAGAAATTATAAGTTTTTACAATACTTACTGTACCTTAAATAATACTTATTGTTATTAACTAAAATTATAAAATACTTCAGATCTGATCTTATAATAAATGTACACAAGAGGGGAGAAAAATAAATTCCTGTATCCCCATAAAGGAAAGATTGGAGGTGGGAATGTAAATCAGGGAGATACAGAAACAGTTTGGATTAGATCAGATGGAAGATGAGACCCACTCTTTAAAAATCCAGTAATATCCCATGGGGAAGAGAGCAGACCACTAAGGAGTGCAGACATCCAGAGGCTGCAGGACAGACAGCCACTTCTGCACACCTCGGCCCACAACCCTGATCCAAGGGGAAACTGCACAGTGCCTCTGGACACAGGAATATAGGAACAGACAGCTGCCTATACCCGTGGTTCTGGTCTGCACCCAGGACCAAACTGATCTGGCCAAAGAGCTCTCTGCACCCAAATCCCATGAGGGAGAGAGCTGGAACCTCAGAAGTGTGGATACTCCTGAGAAGTCAGAGGAGACTACCCTCTGTCCACAGTCCAGACCCATGAGGGAATCACAAAATGCCAACTGTGCCTGCTGGGTGCAAGAACCTACATGAGCAATCAGGGGCAGGAGCCTTTGATTCCTGCCCACGCCTAGAGCTGGAAGACAGTCTCCAGGAGCGCAGCCACAGCTGATAGCAGAGCACCTGTCCTCAGGAAAGGCTGAAAGAAAACAGGAAAACAGTTCTACAGGAGTGCTAACACAGAGGCCTACAGCAGGGCCAAGCCACTCCCAGAAACAGCAAGACAAGCAAACACCAGAGACAGCCCAATGGCTAGAGGCAAGCACAGGAACCTAAGCAACAAAAACCAAGACTACTTGGCATCATCAGAGCCCAGTTCTCCCAACAAAGAAAATACTGGATATCCAAACACACTAGAAAAGCAAGGATTAGATTTGAAATCACATTTTTTGATAATGATGGAGGACTTTAAGAAAGACATAAAGAACTCCCTTAGAGAAATGCAGGAAAGCACAAGTATACAAGTAGAAGCCCTTAAAGAGGAAACACAAAAATTCCTGAAAGAATTACAGGAAAACACAACCAAACAGGTGAAGGAATTGAAAATGGAAATAGAAACAATAAAGAAAGCACAAAGAGAGACAACTCTGGATACAGAAAACCAAAGGAAGAGACAAGGAGTCATAGATGCAAGCATCAACAACAGAATACAAGAGATAGAAGAGAGAATCTCAGGGGCAGAAGATACCTTAGAAAACATTGACACAACTGTCAAAGATAATGTAAAATTCAAAAAATCTCCTAGCCCAAAACATATAGGAAACCCAGGACACAATGAGAAGATCATACCTAAGGATAATAGGTATGGAAGAAAGTGAAGACTCCCAACGTAAGGGACCAGTAAATATATTAAACAAAATCACAGAAGAAAACTTCCCTAACATAAAGAAACAGATGCCCATAAACATACAAGAAGCCTACAGTACTCCAAATAGGGGGACCAGAAGATAATTTCCTCCCATCATATAAGAGTTAAAACACCAAATGCACAAAACAAAGAAAGAATATTAAAAGAAGTAAGGGGAAAAGGTCAAGTGACATATAAAGGCAGACCTATAAGAATTACACCAGACTTCTCATCAGAGACTATGAAAGCCAGAAGATCCTGGGCAGATGTCATACAGACACTAAGAGAACACAAATGCCAGCCCAAGTTACTGTATCCAGCAAAACTTTCAATTAACATAGATGGAGAAACCAAGATATTCCAGGACAAAACCAAATTTATGCAATATCTTTCCACAAATCCAGCCCTACAAAGGATAATAAATGGAAAACTCTAACACAAGGAGAGAAACTACACTGTACAGAAAGCAAGAATATAATTTCCTTGCAATGAAACCAAAAGAGAGACAACAAACATAATTCCATGTCTAACAACAAAAATAACAGGAAGCAACAAGCACTATTCCTTAATAAAAAGACTCAATTCCCCAATAAAAAGACATAGACTAAAAGACTGGATATGTAAAGAGGACCCAGCATTTTGCTACATGCAGAAAACACACCTCAGAGACAAAGACAGACACCACCTCAGAGTAAATGGCTGGAAAACAATTTTCCAAGCAAACGGCCCGAAGAAACAAGCTGGAGTTGCCATTCTAATGTCAAACAAAATTGACTTTCAACCAAAAGGACACTTCATAATCATCAAAAAAAAATCCACCAAGATGAACTCTCAATCCTAAATATCTATACTCCAAATGCAAGGCCACCTACATTCGTAGAAGAAACCTTACTAAAGCTCAAAGAACACATTGCACCTCACACGATAATAGTAGGAGATGTCAACACCCCACTCTCATTACTGGACAGATCATGGAAACAGAAATTAAACAGAGACGTAGAGAAAATAACAGAAGTTATGAACCAAATGGATTTAACAGATATTTAGAGAACATAACTATCTAAACAAAAAGATATACCTTCTTCTCAGCACCTCATGGTACTTTCTCCAAAACTGACCATATAATCAGTCACAAAACAGGCCTCAACAGATACAGGAAGATAGAAATAACCCCATGCGTCCTATCAGACCACCACACACTAAGACTGGTCTTCAATAACAATAATGACAGAAATCCCACATATTGATAAAGTTGAACAGTGTTCTACTCACTGACAACTTGGTCAATGAAGAAATAAAGAAATAAATTAAAGAATTCTTAGAATTTAAGGAAAATGAAGATACAACATTCCCAAACTTATAGGACACAATGGAAACTGTGCTAAGAGGAAAACTCATAGGTTCCAGTGCCTGCAAAAAGAAACAGGAAAGAGCATATGTCAGCAGCTTGACAGCACACCTAAAAGCTCTAGAACAAAAAGAAATAAATAAACCCAAGAGGAGTAGAAGGCAGGAAATAATCAAACTCAGAGCTGAAATCAACCAAGTAGAAATGAAAAGTACTACACAAAGAATCAACAAAACAAAACCAGGAGCTGGTTGTTTGAGAAAATCAACAAGATAGATAAACCCTTAGTCAGACTAACCAGAGGTCACAGAGAGTGTATCCAAATTAACAAATTAAGAAGTGAAAAGGAAAACATAACAACAGAATCTGTAGAAATTTAAAAAATGAGCAGATCCTACTACAGAAGCCTATATTCAACAAAACTGGAAAATGTGGAGGAAATGGACAATTTTCTAGACAGATACCAGGTACCAAAGTTAAATCAGGAACTAATAAACCATCTAAATAACCCCATAACTCCTAAGGAAATAGAAGCAGTCATTAAAGGTCTCCCAACCAAAAAGAGCCCAGGTCCAGATGGGTTCAGTGCAGAATTCTATCAGACCTTCATAGAAGACCTCATACCAATCTGTCCAAACTATTCCACAAAATAGAAACAGAAGGAGCGCTACCAAATTCCTTCTATGAAGCCACAATTACTCTTATACCAAAACCACACAAAGACCCAACAAAGAAAGAGAACTTCAGACCAATTTCCCTTATGAATTCCGATGCAAAAATACTCAATAAAATTCTTGCAAACCAAATCCAAGAACACATCAAAACGATCATCCATCATGAGCAAGTAGGCTTCATCCCAGGGTTGCAGGGATGGTTTAATATATGAAAATCCATCAATGCAATCCACTATATAAACAAACTCAAAGATAAGAACCACATAGTCATTTCATTAGATGCTGAGAAAGCATTTGACATAGCTAACATCAAACTAAATGGAGAGAAACTTGAAGCAATCCCACTAAAATCAGGGACTAGACAAGGCTGCCCACTCTCTCCCTACTTATTCAATATAGTACTTGAAGTCCTAGCCATAGCAATCAGACAGTGAAAGGAGGTCAAAGGGATACAGATTGGAAAGGAAAAAAATCAAAATATCACTATTTGCAGATGATATGATAATGTATTTAAGCAACCCCAAAAGTTCCACCAGAGAACTACTTAACCTGATAAATAACTTCAGCAAAGTGTCCAGGTATAAAATTAACTCAACAAATCAGTAGCCTTCCTCTATTCAAAGGATAAACAGGCTGAGAAAGAAATTAAGGAAATGACACCCTTCACAATAGTCCCAAATAACATAAAATGTCTTGGTGTGACTTTAACCAAGCAAGTGAAAGATGTGTATGACAAGAACTTCAAGTCTCTGAAGAAAGAAATGGAGGAAAATCTCAGAAGATGGAAAGATCTCCCATGCTCATAGATTGGCAGGATTAATATAGTAAAGATGGCCATTTTGCCAAAAGCAATCTATAGATTCAATGCAATCCCCATCAAAATTCTTACTCAACTCTTTATAGAGATATAAAGAGCAGTTTGCAAATTCATTTGGAATAACAAAAAAACCAGGATAGTGAAAACTATACTCAACAATAAAAGAACTTCTGTGGGACACCATCCCTGACTTCAAGCAGTATTACAGTCATAAAAACTGAATGGTATTACAGAGACAGGCTGTAGATCAGTGGAACAGAATTGAAGACCCAGAAATGAACCCACACACCTATAGCCACTTGATCTTTGACAAAGGAGCCAAAACCATCCAATGGAAGAAAGATAGCATTTCCAACAAATGGTGCTGGTTCAACTGGAGGTCAGCATGTAGAAGAATGCAAATCGATCCATTCTTATTACCATGTACAAACCTTAATTCCAAGTGGATCAAGGACCTCCACATCAAACCAGATACACTCTAATAGAAGAAAAAGTGGGGAAAAGTCTTGAACACATGAGCACTGGGGAAAGTTTCCTGAACAAAACACCAATGGCTTATGCTCTAAGATCAAGAATCGACAAATGGGGCCTCATAAAACCGCAAAGCTTCTGTAAGGCAAAGGACACTGTTATTAGAACAAAATGGCAACCAACAGATTGGGAAAAGATCTTTACCAAGCCCACATCTGATAGAGGGCTAATATTCAAAATATACAAAGAACTCAAGAAATCAGACTCCAGAGAGCCAAATAACCCTATTAAAAATGGGGAAAATATTTATAGGAGGGGATATGGAAGCAAAGTTCAGAGCAGTCACTCAAGTAATGGCCATTCAGAGCCTGCCCCACATGTGCCCCACATATATACAGCCACCAAAACTAGATAAGATTGAGGAAGCTAAAAAATGCATGCTGAAAGGGACATATAGAGCTCTCCTGAGAGACACATCCAGAGCATGTCCAATACAGAGGTCAATGCTAGCAGCAAACTGAAAATAGGAACCTCTTAGGGGGAATTAGAAGAAGTATTGAAAGAGTTGAAGGGGCTTGCAACCCCATAAAAACAGCAATGCCAACCAACCAGAACTTCCAGGGATTAAACCACTACCCAAAGACTACACATGGACTGACCCAGGGCTCCAACTGCATATGTAGCAGAGAATAGCCTTGTTGGGGCACCAGTGGAGGGGGAAGCCCTTGGTCCTGCCAAGGTTGGATTCCCAGTGCAGGGGAATATGGGGGTGGGGAGCAATAAGGGGGATGTATTGAGGGAATACCCATATGGGGGAAGAGCAAGGGGAAGGATGGGGGTTTATGGACAGGAAACCGGGAAGGGGAATAACCTTTGAAATGTAAGTAAAGAAATATAGCTAATAAAAATTTTTAAAAATTCAATTAAAAAAAGAAACAATAAAAAAAGGAATTGAAAAAAATTCAGTAATATATGGGTCAGGTTCTGTGCCAGGGTGGGGAAAAACCCAGGGGGTGCCACCCTCTCAGAGGAGAAGGGGAGGGGGATTGGGAGGAGGGATTCTGTGATGGAGGAATGGGGGGGGGCAGCGTTTGGGATGCAAATAAATAAAAAGGAAATTTTAAAAATCCAAGAACACATTATCATGTAGCTTAATTCAAAGTAGTTTACTGTGCATGCTATGGCACTCGCGCAGGAGAAGCATCTCTATCCAGGGACCAAGGGGGGGCTGAGGGCTGAGCCATGAGGACTGAGTCACAATGAGGGAGGGGCTGGAGGTGTGCGTTTTCCTCTACCCGCATTCGTCACTGTTCAGGTTTCCAGGACTTTGTGAGATTTTAATGAATTACACTCATACAAGTTGGGCAGGAAATGAGAAACCTCAGCATTACAAATTTTTATCAATAAATTAGATCTCACTTTAGCAAGATGGTTAACAATACTATAACTGTTAACAAGATGGGACTATAATTGTTAGCTCATTTGCTTTCTCTCTGAAAGACTCAAGCCCCCTAGTTCACCATCATCCCTTTAATTCCCTCTGTCTGGGCATTCCTCAATGGCGAGCATGAAATCAGAGGTCCAAATAGGATTGGCTTCGTGAGAAACTAATGTCCATCCACAGACAAACACATGCATTTCAAGTAAAGGCTTAGGACCTTAGAGATGGAGCTCCGTATGTTATCTACCCAGGAAGAGTTACCTGTAAAACAATGAAGTACATAACATACATGCAAAGTTCTTAGAAGGATGTGATGGTCAAATTACATAGAGAATTTAAAATTTAGTGATCATTGTAGAAGATTGAAATATATACTAACAAAAATAGCAAGTCGTGAAATTGTACAGAGTCTGACACACACTGCTTAAAAGTGCAGTGCATTATAGAAACGTCAAGTCCACTGACAGAAGGAAACAAAATAAAGTCACAAAATATGATGTGCATGCAAATTATATATATATATTCACACATTTGCTCTTATAAATTGTCTGCTATTGATTTATGTGATATTAGAATAAAGTAATGAAAATATATACTTAAAATATCAGTGGTGGCTATCTTAGGACCTAGTTTTCTTTTCTATACATTCTATTTTCTAATTCTTTTCATGGGAATACATGATTTTATCATCAGAAATATGTAACTAAGTAAAAAATCTTGTATTCAAATATCAGTGATAAGCAGGGATAAATGGGACATAGCTTTTGTTCTTAGCAAACATTTAATTGAAGGGACAGTAGAATATTATGAGGGCTGAGGAGATAGTTCTTCATTGGGGCCTAGCCTCAGTTCTATCCCAGGCACCCACAGTCTGGAAAGAGTCAATACCCACAGGATGTGCTCTGACCTCCACTCGGGGGCCATGCACACTTACATACATGCACACACATGCATGCATGCATGCATACATACATACATACCACGGATGGATGGGGTTTGGTTGGATGGATGGGTGGATGGATTGATGGGTGGGTGGGTAGATGGATGGGTGGATGATAGACAGCAGGTAAAACAATCATGTGAGTTCCATAAGAGGAAGTTGTGTGGTATACACAAGATTTTGGGAAGAAGAACTGATAACTATAATATACTTTAGGGATTAAGAAAGACACCCATTCAGAGCCTGCCCCACATGTGGCCCATACATATACAGCCACCCAATTAGACAAGATGGATGAAGCAAAGAAGTGCAGGCCGACAGGAGCCGGATGTAGATCGCTCCTGAGAGACACAGCCAGAATACAGCAAATACAGAGGCGAATGCCAGCAGCAAACCACTGAACTGAGAATAGGTCCCCTATTGAAGGAATCAGAGAAAGAACTGGAAGAGCTTGAAGGGGCTCGAGACCCCAAAAGTACAACAATGCCAAGCAACCAGAGCTTCCAGGGACTAAGCCACTACCTAAAGACTATACATGGACTGACCCTGGACTCTGACCTCATAGGTAGCAATGAATATCCTAGTAAGAGCACCAGTGGAAGGGGAAGCCCTGGGTCCTGCTAAGACTGAACCCCCAGTGAACTAGACTATGGGGGGAGGGCGGCAATGGGGGGAGGGTTGGGAGGGGAACACCCATAAGGAAGGGGAGGGGGAGGGGGATGTTTGCCCGGAAACCGGGAAAGGGAATAACACTCGAAATGTATATAAGAAATACTCAAGTTAATAAAAAAAAAAAGAAAAAAAGAAAAAAAAAAAAGAAAGACTTCTTGGAAGCCATAGCTGAGAAAGTGTGGAAAGTAGAGGCAGCTTTGTTCAGCAGCAATTATGTGAGCCAATGGGTTCAGTCAAGCGTGGTTACTGATGTAACCTCTAGAGACATCCCCTTACTGTATCATTCAGTTTTAAAACTGCTCTTAAAGAGAGTAGCCGATGTCAGGGTCTCACTAAACTTACACCCTCGCCACAGGCCAGCCCAGAGGGAGGCCAGTGACAGCTCTAACCCCTACAGCTTTACTAAACACTAGGAGAGAACAGGAGCCTCCTGAACAGCTGCCAGGAGTCAGCCTGCTGAAGCTCCAACAGTCGAATGAGGAGAAGAATGAAGAGAAAACCCCAGAGGGAACACGTGCTGCTGTGCACGTCCAACGGGACTGCTTCATCTTGCTCACTTGACACACAGGTGAGATGGGAACACTGGCTCCCAAAAGGAGAAACAATAGAGAAACGATAAAAGAAAACTTTAAGTTGGTCAATAGAGAAGCTCGAAGAGATGAAAAGCAGATAATTAGTTAACAGTCACTGTCATATTCAGAATGCACGTTCCACAGTTCCACAGGAAGAGGGGTTGTTGCGATGAAAATCTGGGAGCTCAGATTGTTAACAGTGCTCAGAGACAATGTCTCTGAGTTATTAACATTATTGATGTGGGTTATTCTTATCTTCTTAATCATTCTCTCGTGTACTAATCCAGACATTGCATGCGCTTCCGAGCTATAATTTAAGATTCAAGTCACGAGGGAAAAAATGTACAATTGTTAGGACATGCTTCTATGGGTAATTCCTGAAGAAAAAACCACATTATTTCCAAACAAATGGAGTAAGCTGGAAATGCCACAGGCCTGGCTCACCCTCGGCTCTGCTGCGTCCTGGGCTGTGCACACGGGAAGCGGGACAGCCTCTGTCCCATCTCTAAAGCAGGACTTCAACACTTTACTTGGTTCTGAGGCAGGGTAGAAAGATAGGAAAGATTATGTTGACGTAGAAGTGGAAATAACAGCTCACCCAGGAGTCTGGCATGAATTCGAGCACATATGCGTACACACATGCACCCCACACAAATTAATATTAAAAATAAAAAGTTCCATCACAGTTAGTAACTGTGTGAGGCAGATGCTTTTCTTCAGGTGAAAGTCTGCAGTTTTCCTGGGACCTCACCAGAAAGCTTCCACACAGCCCATCAGCTCCTGGTTTTGCTCTATCAGATTATTTCCCCCAGAGCCAGCCTCAGCTCGCTCATCAGACAGACAGAGAAAATGAAACAGAACACATCCAGAAAAATAAACAAGGGCGATTTCTCTTGCAATGTGCCCTGTTTCTGTTGCTCTGATAAAACACTCCGCAGCAGCCACTTGGGAAGGAAAAGGTTTGTGTGCCTTACGTTCCCTGAGGAATGCGTTAGAGGGGGAGACAGCAGTCAGAGTCGCAGACAAGCTGATGAGCTCTGGCTCGTGCTCAGTTCACATTCAGACACAGCACAGGACTATTCGCCCGGAGACAGTGCCCCACGCAGCTGGACGGATGCCATTCAGCCACCATATCACAGATGTGGGCACAGGCCGATCTGATCTGAACAATTCCTCGGATGACACTAGACTGTGCCCAACTGCACCAAAAGGAACCCAAGAACAAGGCATATCTGGACATTTTGCTATCAAAATGTGCAACACATTATAGATCACTTAAAGTTACTGGGTTTTTTTGCCTTTATGCATACAGTACTCAGTGAGTTTGCAACCCTTCACATCAGGAGTATCTAATATGTGCATTATTTCAACACTCTTTCTCCTCAGCTGGAGGCTATATCCTAGGACAAACAGCATCTCTGCTGTGGAGACTTAGACTGGAAAAATATTGCACAGGAATCTGTTATTTCTGTCATTTCTGGTAATTTGTTGCAAATTTGCGTATCAGACATTTATGTGCAAGATCCCACTGGGACTTTATCCCACAGCCCTGTGCACTGCGGTCTCACTCTAAGAACACACACAGCACAGGGCATGGGAGAAGCCGGCTTAAGCAGGGCATCTTGGTGGTGCCCAGCTCTAACCTCGGCACTTCCCGGCATCAGAAGGAAGAACAGCACCTCAAGTTCACCTTCAGCCACCCGGTGAGTTCAAGGCCAGAGCGTGTCTCAAAACAATACGGATGACACAGCATATAACACGGTTATATCCCTAACACGAGCACCTGGAATGACACGGGAGACAAGTGAGCCACTCGAAGTGACGATCTTGAGGCCACAGTTTACGATGCTGCAGTCACCGTTTCACATTCATAGCTATCCAGGTTTTGAAGCTTCACAACAATGTAATCAAGCTATACATACATAAAGATATATAAAGCTATTCCCGCCCCACGGATGGACGAGCTGGCATACTGGGAGAGTGAACACGTGTGAACTTAAGGACACGGATCTGACTCAGTTGAGATTAACATTCCAGCGTGGCTTGAATCTGATTGATTTTTGTTCTAAGATTTACCTTTACTTTCCTGTGTATGGGTGTTTGCCTGCTTGTGTGTATATACACCTCATGTGTGCCCTGCTGATGGAGACCAGACAAGGGCATGTGGTCACCTGGACCTGAAATTATGAACAATTTTAAGCTGATGTGTGTGCTGGGAACCGAACCCCAGCCCTCTGACAGAGTGGAAACTGTTCTAAACTGCTGAGGTACTTATCCAGGTACAAGTCTAAATTCTCAACCGCTATGAAAATATACTTCTTTTCAAATCATTCTATTTTTAAATATACCAAACGCAGGAAACTCTAGGATTACAAAACATTTCTAAGTCAAAGAAGAGGAAAATGACAAGCCAGGAAACTGGAGAGCTGTTAAAACCGCTCTAGTAATAACACCTCTGCTTGTCCTGAGTTCTTACATTCAGCTGCTCACTCAGGAAAAGAACGTAACAATGTGAACGGAATTCAGAAACATGTCACACATGAGAGCTAAACACGGAATTTTACCAGAGATGTGGAAGAAAATGCACGTTTAAGCAAAATCTCCATGCTAGTGCATTAACGTCACCTGGTTTATCGCAGAAATATTTTTGTCCTCCAGTGAACGTACGGAGGACGAATTGCTGGAGTGACAGCCTGGCCTACTGTTACACAGCAGAGCTCCGCTGACAGGTTTCTGTACTTACTTTATATCAATAAAGAAGTCACCACAGATCGAGAGGAAGAGGTCCTCTCATGAAAGGAGCGGATGAGACCCTGTCAGGGGCACAAAGACCCTGAGCACAGAGCATCAGCTGCAGACCCTGATGCACACTGCGAAGTCATGACTTTAAGTCGTGCAAGCAGTGACCGTCGATATCTGCTGAGTCTGAGTCCCTGTAAGAGTGGAGTGCCCCTCAGTGTAGAAATGCCAGGTCCCCACACTGACGCCACGCCGCCACGTCATCAGAGCTGTTGCGAGCTTGCAGGACACATCAGTACTGGAGTGTTCCAGCATTTTCAAGTCTCAGTTCAGCGTTTCCCACAAGACAGACTGATTGCCTGGCTTAATTTTGCTGCCTTTTTAGGTTCTGAAGGAGTAGACTCAGAGAGCAATGTTCCCATTTTAAAAAGAATGCCTGGCCCCTTGAGTTTAAGTTAATTTGTAAGCAGTTGCTTTATATACAAGTTCCTGATGACATACTAAATTACTTTGTTTTTTTTTTAATTAATGGAAATAAAAACCTCAAACAAATGGTTTACTTGAAGTAACCCATTGCCCTCAAACTCAGGTGAATACTTGTACTATACAATTGAACAAATATTTATGTTATATCATTGAAAATCCCGCGTTTTTGCTTCATACTCCCGTTCCTGGTAGAGTGTGACATTTCCTTAAACTCCAGTACTGATGTGTGTAGAAATTAATGAGCGAATATGGAACCAGGAGACGGGAGGTCAGCCAAGGGCATGGGGTACTGGAAACAGGAGACACGGGAAAGCAAGAGTAAAGTACGTCCCTTACTTAAGGCACAAAAACAAAGCAAGTAATTCTAAAAGGGAGAAAAGATTTAACACAGTGGTATCGACTGAGCACAGAAATAGAATGCTCAGTTAGGGACAGTCTGCTACGGCCCTGAAGGCTGTTCCTAAGTGGGAGGAGACTGCCAAATGCCCTGGGACATATTAAGTAAACTCAATATCCATTCCCCCCAAAAGTTGCCAAATAAAGGGGGTGACAGAGTTCCAGCTGGCCATCTCTTGTTACCAAATGAAACTCCCAGTCCTGCGACTGGGTAACATCTACCCGAGCTAAGTGCTTCTCAGTGGGGTGTGGAACTGTGGCTCTGACCCTTATGAAAATGTCAGGTTACTTCAGATTTTCACAGCTTGATGCTGTGAAGTCTAGTTCACAGAGGATGGGTTACTCCTTAGTCTCTCATCTTGTAGGAGGGGGTTCCCCTCACCCTGGTAAAATGTGTCATCTGGCCCCAAAATGCCAGCAGTGTTATTTTGAGAAGCCAGTTGAGAAACTTGGCTGCCGAGAGTTTAAAAGTCTAACTAATTGGGTGTCTTAGACTGACTAAACACCACTTCCCTTCACGCTAAATGTGAAAAAGGGAAAGCGGAAATGCTGAACTTGTCAATTCGATACCACAGCCAAAATAATACTCGCTCAGACAGACCTGCTGTTGGGAACTTTTGGTTCCCAGGAGAGTTTTGAAGTTTCTACACCAACGCTACATTTGTGACACTGACAGGGAGGGCTGAGTATTAGAGGGGTCCAGCTCCAGGATTCCCTCAGATGGTCTTGTTTGCTCCAATATGTCCCATGACATTTAGACCTGATGCTGCTTGGGTACCAAGAACCTGAGGCTGGGTAGCCTAGGGACCTAGGGTAAAGGCAAATACTGTTAAAAACATATCAATAAATAACTGTGGAAGATTTCCTGCTATATTCACACATCAGCACCCTGCCCAGCCACCATCAGAGAAGCTTCTTCCTGAAGCAGATGGGAACAAACAGAGGAGACCCTCAGTCAGACACACAGAAAGTGAAAGACCGAACACCAAGCCCTACATGTATCCATGTACATGTACATGTATCTCCATCAGATCCCTCACCTAGGGCATCAGGGAACCCTGTGGAAGGGAAGGCAGGAAGAGTCTAAGAGTCACAGAGGATCAAGGACACCAAGGAAACAAGGATCTCTAGACCAACATGGTTGAAGCTCACATGACCTCCCAGTGCTAAAGACGGAAAGCACAGGTCCTGCACGGCCCGGTACCAGGGCCTCCGTGTATACACTGTGGCTTCTAGTTGTACATCTTTAGGGGGCTCCTGCCATGGGAACGAGTGTGTCTCTGATTCTTGTCACATCTCTTGAGGTCTTTCCCTCTGTTTTGTCCAATTCCAGTGTAATAGTTTTTGTCTTATCATGTTATATTATGTCACAGTATATAAGATTATAGTATGTCATTATCCCTTAGAGCTGTGGCTCTCAACCTTCCTAATACTGCAACTCTTTGCTACAGCTTCTCATGCTGTGAGGACCCCAACCGTAAAACTACTCGCACTGTTACAGGATACCTGGCACTTTGCTACTGTTATGAACAGTAATGTAAGTATCTGATATGCAGATTGTCTGGTATGTGACTGCTGTGTGACCCGCAGGTTGAGAACCAGAGCCTTAGAAGCGTGTTTGTTTACTATCTGTGTAAGACTGGTGATGCAGAGGAACTGAGAGGGGCAGAGGGGAAAAACCATAACCAGGATATGTTATGTAATTAAAATCTATTTTCAAAATAAAAAGTTTTAACAATGGCACAAAACTAGGCATAGGCTATATAAAATACTGAGAGCAAGATTATTTAGGTCCAAACATGTTGATCTCATGTTGGCAACATGCCATGAGGTAAGTGACAGGTACACAGACCTTATGCACTCCTCAAAGAACAGCTGGCATTGTAAGAACAGGCAAATGCTGCCACAAAAGACGACCTGGGCATCTGGATTTATAATATGAAATTAAAATGCCAGCCATGAATGTGGCTTGGTGGCCCAAAACTTGTTCAGAATGTATAAGGCCTGAGACCTAGTCCCAACCATGACGAATAAATACAGAATAATATTTAATCATAAAACTCAACTACGTGCATTCAAATTTGGAAGGGAATGTGATTTCTGCAGCCAAGATAACAAGCAGTGTCAATATGCCCTCGCATAGTTTTTCTAAAATGTCAACTCAGGTGAAAGCCTGTGTGGACTTGCAATTTTTAAGGGCACAAGAAGGCTCATGGAGTTATGGGGTAGAGTTCTGGCCATTGTGAGTTACTGTCTGGATATACTGCACACATCATTTATTGTCAGTGTAACCCCCTTTCCTTTAGAGAGCAGGGCTGGAGGTTCTCCAGTGTCCTTACAGAGTGAACAGCCAGTGAGCAGTGTGAGGTGCCCCTTCCCTACTCTACACCCAGTCCTCCTTAGCAGTTGCCTGCGATGGAGTCCTCTGGACACTAGTCATGACTCCAGCACCTTGCCTCTTCTACAGCCGCATTCTCTGGGTTCAGGAGGGGCTGTCAAACGTGCCAAGCGCAACAATTCTGGAATAGCATGTTCACACTGCATCAATTTGTCTCTGGCCTTCAACTTAAACAAATTCAGAATTCAGTGTCTGGTGACATGGATTTTTTTAAACACAGAATAACATGACACAGAGCAAGGTGACCTGAATCTTTTAGACTTCACCACTGGGTAAAATACAGGTAAATTAAAAAGTGCGCAGTATGAGAAAATACTCTCAAGTGGTTTTGATTAGAATTCTAAAAGAGGAAAGGGAGAAAGAGTTCTAGTATTCTCCAACATCCACAAATAAACTTTGAGATGTGAGGAGACGATACTTTCCTATAAATTCACTTGCAAGTTGACTTTTCGGATACTAGAAAGTAACTGTAAACTTTGACGTTAAAAGTACTAACACAAAAGGCTGCACAACTGTCTTATGTTTTAATTTCATTACTGTGCTATTAAACATTAAATTGTGTCAAAGGGGTATGCTTATCTATAAATAGCCGGAGTGCACAAATTTAATAATCAAAATAATGACTCACTACATTAAGCTAAAGCACTTCCCTTTTATTTATATTAGTCATAACAAATTAGAAACACAAATTATTGAAAAGGCCGACAAGATCCTCATGAAATATTTCTGCTCATGAGTAGCAGCAGAGCCAGGGAAATGGCATTTCAGACCTCGGTTGGCAACCTGAGCTGTTTGCTGCCTTTTCCCATAACATGACGAAACTTCCTCCTCTCAGATCCTAGATGCCTGCCTGCCACAGTACCACAGGACAGGGAGACTGTGAGGTCTCCTTAAGGTATCCACAGGGAGTCAGCTGTGCTGGGGTGCAGCTAGCCATGGCAGCTTGCAGTGCTGGGGTCCTCTGTGTGAGGAGCACGGGTAAGGCATGGGAAGTGGCCTCCATGAGACCAGGAAGTAGAGAGGAAGTTACTGTACAAATGCTGCTTTCCTGGTTCCCTGAGAGGAGCCTCCAGGATAAAAGCCACCTAGGAAGAAGCTGTGGGGAGATGGGAGGAGCCAAGTAAGAGCTGTGCCCATGCCAAGGTGGGGAGTCCAAATCAAGATCCTTGCCTGTGTCAGAGACATGCAGCAACCACAGAGCACGGACACCCACGACTTCAGGACAGACCACAACTGTGCCCTATCCTTACCCAGTTAGTTACAGAACGACAGACCACAACTGTGCCTTATCCCTACCCAATTAATTACAGAACGACAGACCACAACTGTGCCCTACCCAGTTAGTTACAGAACGACAGACCACAACTGTGCCCTATCCCTACCCAGTTAGTTACAGAACGACAGACCACAACTGTGCCCTATCCCTACCCAATTAATTACAGAACGACAGACCACAACTGTGCCTTATCCCTACCCAGTTAGTTACAGAACGACAGACCACAACTGTGCCCTATCCCTACCCAGTTAGTTACAGAACGACAGACCACAACTGTGCCTTATCCCTACCCAGTTAGTTACAGAACGACAGACCACAACTGTGCCTTATCCCTACCCAGTTAGTTACAGAGCCTGGATGCCCTTCAGCAGAGGAGTGGATACAGAAAATGTGGTACATCTACACAGTGGAGCACCACTCAGCTATCAACAACAATGACTTCATTAGGCAAATGGATGGAAATAGAAAATATCATCCTGAGTGAGGTAACCCAGTCACAAAAGAACACACATGGCACTGATAAGTGAATATTAGCCCAAAAGCTTGGAATACCCAAGACACCATCCACAGACCACATGAAGCTCAAGAAGAAGGAAGACCAAAGCGCGGATGCTTCAATCCTTCTTAGAAGGAGGGACAAAATACTCACAGGAAGAAATGTGGAGACAAAATGTGGAGCAGAGGCTGAAGGAAAGGCCGTCCAGAGACTATCCCTCTTGGGGATCTGTCCCACCTAGAGTCACCAAACCCAGTCACTATTGTGAATGCTAAGGAGTGCATGCTGACAGGAGCCTGATGCAGCTGTCTCCTGAGAGGCTCTGCCAGAGCCTGACAAATACAGAGGCAGATGCTCACAGCCAACCATTGGACTGAGAATGGGGTCCCCAGTGGAGGAGTTAGAGAAAGGACTGAAGGAGATGAAGGGTTTTGCAACACCATAGGAAGAACAACATCAACTAACCAGACACACCAGAACTCCTAGAAACTAAACTACCAACCAAAGAGTTGCAGGGACCCATGGCTCCAGCCACATGTGCAGCAGAGGGTGGCCTTGTCAGGCATCAATGCGAGGAGAGGCCCTTGGGCCTGTGAAGGCTGGATGCCCCAGTGTAGGGGAATGCCAGGGCAGGGAGGTATGAGTGAGTGGGTGGGTGGGTGGGGGAGCACCCTCAGAAGCAGGGGGAGGAGGGATGGGATAGGGGGTTTCTGGAGGGGAAACTGGGAAAGAGGATAGCATTTGAAATGTAAATATCCAATAAAAAAAAAAAGGAACCAAACAACAACAACAGCAGCAACAAACCACACAGCGATCCTCGCAGGCCTCTGCTGAGTCTTCAGCCACTCTAAGGGCTGACATTCCTCAGCACTTTAAGTTCATCCCACTTACAACGCGCTCCATAATGAAGGATGTCTAGGGGCAATTTTTTCCTGATTTTTCATTTAAAACATTTTTCTCATACAGCACATTCTGATTATGGCTCCCCTCCCCTGTGTCTCCCACATTACCTCTACCTTCTTTCCTACTCAAATCCACATCCGCCCCTCCTTAGAAAACAAATGCCGATTGCTGAAGGAGATCGTAATATGGTCTACATACTGTAAGTCATTTGGAAGTTGCAAGCTGAGGCTTCAAGGATAGGTTGGTTGTGAAGGTGCTTACTACGCCAGTCTGAGGGCCTGCGCTGGGATCCCTACCACCCATGTGTAAAGGCTGCAGTGCCCTGTGATCCTGGTACGAGAGGCTGAAGCAGGAGGATCCCAGGGCCCAAGAGCCTCGCCCAACCTGAGGGCTTCAGGTTCAGTGAGAGACTGTCTCAACGAGAAGGAAGTTAAAGGGAGAAATTAAAGCATGCAAGGAGCTGTCTACACTTGCCAGAGCTGGGAGAAGATGCCCAAGAAATCTGAGGTGAAACCAAAAGTTCAGTACACACATATAGTCCCTGCGTCACCATTGGAAAGGGTTTTCTCAAAGCAAAGCTGAGGTTCACAGGTCTGGAAGTTGCTCTAAGACTTTCCACTGGCCTCACCCTTCCCCCAATGATAACACTGCAGTGATATGACGATGAAACTTTACGGGCCACAAAGCACAGTGTTCCAAAATTCAGCAGTATAGAACGGTCACAGTGGTGGTTTGAATAAAAGTACTCCTTATAGGCTCATGGGAAGTGGCATTATTTGTAAGAATTAGGCCATGTGGCCTCCTGAGGGTAGGTATGGCTGGATTGGAGGAATCCAGTCACTGAGAGGAGGCTCTGAGGTTTCAAAAGCTCAAGCCAGGCCTAGTGGCTCTCTCTTGCTGCTGCCTGCTGATCGAATGAAGAGGGACCTCTTCAGTAGAACTCTCCACTGCCTCCTCCTCTCCAGCTCCAGGTCTCTCTATGTATCGTCAAACTTCCTGCCATGATAACAGGGGACTAAGCCTCTGCGTCTATAAGCCATGGCCAATAAAATTTTTCCTTTTAGAAAAAAAAAAAACAGAAAATATCTGACCTCAGCTTCGGGCTCCCACACGTATGCAGGTACTCCTGCATTAAAGCAAACGTATATATACAACCCATGCACATGGGTGCCCAAATACATAAGCCAATACAGTTACTTGTACTATGAAAGCACAAGTGTGAACTTCTATGGTACGTGTCACGGTGATACAGATGGCTGGGACTGCATCAGACATCACAGTCAGGAGGTGATTTTGCAAGTTAGACACATTCGGGTTCAAATGCTGGCCCTGCTCCCCACCACTGGGGACCACGTCAAGCTCCCGGGCTTACTGCCCCTCTTACTTCCAGGTAGATGGAATCAATGAAAACCATGACTCAGCAGAATGATCCACCAACTAGGCAAAAGGCCTCAGAAGACCGACTAACAGGAAATTCTGCACATGAGGGGTGTAGCAAAGGCCTGACTGATTACAAAACGATAGCAGTTTTAAAACTGTTCTTAAATGTAACCACTTCAGATGAGGTAACAGTGTGTGTGTCTTCACTTTAGAGTTCATGTTTTTGAAACTACTTACCTTAAATGATATTACAAATGATTATGACTTTTGTCACTAAACAGGAAAGATTTGGGCTGTTTTCATCCTGACTATTCTGAGTGCGTGAAGCCAATGGACAAATTACACTCATTTGGAGCACCGGGCTTGGGATGTAGGAAGGTCAAATTGCTATCGAGTTAATAATGCTGCTATGGAATGATGAGATATAATTTGTCTTCTATTATTAAAATAGTACTTTCAGTGTATTTAAAAACTCTAGTATAAAGGTTAGCCTTCCAAGGTTTGAATCATTTGTTATTAAATCAGAATATTACTGAAAATTCTCAAGTGATAAAAGAAATTATGATTGCTGAATAAGCTTCAGAAGGAAGTGTTTCAAACAGGACTTGGGCAGTTGGTCTGATTTCTCAGCTCACTACACCAAAAAAGATTTAATTTAATGGCATGATACTAGCCAAGCCCAGGACATACACTCTGACTCCTTTTACAGGTCTAGATCACTTCTAATCAGTCATTAAATTCAGAACGTCAGTCTGACGGAGAGCCATGTGGCCGGCACAGAGGATAATCCAATAGACGGCGACTTGATACTTCTGAAATAGGATCAATCAGTAACAAAGAACAGGTGACACGCAGGATCACGGAAACAAAAGCCTTCTACCCGTTGCCGCTCCACTCCACTTCCAGAAGCTACATGAGGAAGAAGCCTCCGCCATATGTATTGATGTGATCGCAGGAATGGCGCGAGTCCTTCAATTCGTGTTTTATTGAATTTAAACATATTGACCTAAATCACTGTTCACATTTATCATTTTCTCTTTTCATTTAGAACATATTGGAAGAGCAATAAAGCGATACATTTAGTAGTAACTCAAAATTATTAACACTGTTATTTAATGTCCAAGATGCATTATTTTAAAAGCATTTTTATAGACAAAATAAATTTGGAGGTGCGTGGTTGACAGTTGTTGGATATGGAATATAATGTAAATACTGGACAAGGATCCCGGGATGCTGAGATAAATTCACTGTTTAATGGCCTAGTTTCCATGTAACAGTATGTCTTCCCACCCACCAAAATACAGAAAATCTCATTATTCTCTTAGCAGTCCCACTGGTGCTGAGGGTGCAAACACATGCACAGGGCTCAGAACAGAAGCCGGAACCAAACGAAACTGTTAACAGTGGCGTGTGGCCTTACTCCCTTCTCTGGACTCCAGCTGACTATTGTATGGGCTCTTCTCTGTTGATTTAATCCTCGCTGTTAATTTCTTCAAGACAGACCACTATCATGTCTGCATGCATGTATTCACTATGTAAAGAAGGCATGTGAGCCATGTGGGTTGTGGAGCCACCACTACCTCTGCCCAGACCATAATTTCAGGTTCTGTTGGAAAGCAAAATGTTTTAGTCATTGTCAACCCATCCTGACTGATCCTCAGTCCTCTCTCCTGACTGATTCTGAGTCCTCCCTCTCCTGACTGATCCTCAGTCCTCCCTCTCCTGACTGATCCTCAGTCCTCTATCCTGGCTGATCCTGGGTCTTCCCTCTCCTGACTGATCCTGGGTCCTCCCTCTCCTGACTGATCCTCAGTTCTCTCTCCTGACTGATCCTGGGTCCTCCCTCTCCTGGCTGATCCTCAGTCCTCTCTCCTGACTGATCCTGGGTCCTCTCTCTCCTGACTGATCCTGGGTCCTCCCTCTCCTGACTGATCCTCAGTTCTCTCTCCTGACTGATCCTGGGTCCTCCCTCTCCTGGCTGATCCTGGGTCTTCCCTCTCCTGTCTGATCCTGGGTCCTCCCTCTCCTGACTGATCCTCAGTAATTCACACTCCCCATCTGATCCTCTCAGACTCAGACCTCGAGCCTCTCACCACACAGCAATCTCAGGCAGTTTCCCTGCCCACTGTTCACCCTCAGCCCTTCAGTCTGTCATCTTGAAAAACATGGCAAGTGTTCTATGCCTGTGATAGAACTGATCTCCAGAGTTATCTCCCAGCTGCCCCATCTTCATCTGAGAACCTCTACAAGTGACTATACCACCAACCTTCTCATCCCCCACACACTGGTCAGGCATCTTCCTTTAGATTTGCCACAGAAAATGTAGCACTAGTAACTTCTCTCCCAGATCCTGCTCATAGTCCAAGCCTCTCCACCTCGTTGGATGTCACTGCGGCCCTTGGTCACAGATTTAAAGGTTTGTCCCCAGTTTCTGACACACTAAAATTAGTGATGCAATCCCCCCAGATTCCCATAAGTCACTTCTCTCTGCTGCGGTCTGAATATATCTCCTTCCCCACAGCCCACACAGTGTTTCAACATGGCATCACAGTCCTGGCCATATATGTGGGCATTCTTTTACCTTCATCCCCTCTTCGCCACTGTCCACAAAAGCACAGGCTAGCTCATGTGTGTATGATCTGACCCACTGTCCACAGGAGCACAGGCTAGCTCAGGTGTGTCTGATCTGACCCACTGCCCACAGGAGCACAGGCTAGCTCAGGTGTGTCTGATCTGACCCACTGCCCACAGGAGCACAGGCTAGCTCAGGTGTGTCTGATCTGACCTACTGTCCACAGGAGCACTGGCTAGCTCAGGTGTGTATGATCTGAGGCATGGTCATCTCCAGGCAGTCTTCCCAAACATCCTTACTCATTGCAGCACTGTTATTCTATTCTCCAGACAGCAGTGCCCATCTCCTGAGCCTATGCACTCCACTTGGACTGAAGAACTCCCTCCTCACCTTGGGCTCCTTGAACAGGACTAATGCTTACAAGTTTCTGACTTCAGTTTTATCTGGGCCCAAAAGACTGCCCATCAGTTGATGGACACATAATAAATATACTGAATTATCTAAGAAATGAATGAAAAGAAGGGCAATGTGTACAACGTCAGGGAAACATTAACTGTGCAGGGGGCCTGTGCTAGTCAGTGTCCTAAGAAGAAACCGAGGCCACAGTCTCATTAGGAGAATCTGAAGACAGCTTATAAAGGATGGGTTATAGAAGGATGACTTGTGGAGGTGAGCAGTGTTGGGAAACCACGGCTGTATTGTAGCTGAGGGAGAGGAGAGGAGGGAAGGCTACCGGAAACCAGAGAACAGAGCTATGTCAGAAGGGGAATGGCATGATGTCACACACTATTGCATGTTATGACCTGGGACATTATACCAGCCTCTGAGTCCCGGACATTTGCGCTCCTTTGGTGACCGATGCTCTAATCTGAAATCAATTGATAACATTTTATCTAATTATTTCTGTCCCATGAACTACACTGAAACATGCTGGAGCCTAATTATCCAGACAGGGGTGGTGGTTGAATACTCAATATTTCTGATAACAAAGAAAGCAGTAGCATATATATTTGCCAACTCTAGAGACCACTACATACAAAAGAAAAACAAATCAAGCAAGCAAACAAAAGCCTGTTCTTGTATTCCTACAAATGAACAGACACCAATACAAAGTAAGGAGGGAAGGAGGGAGATGGGAATGAACCTGGTGGGATGCGTGGTCTCACAAGCAACATTAACTACAACACTGTTAAATGACATGGTACGACGTTTGTATGTCCATACCTGGTACACAGGGTCCATCAGGTGAGGGTCATTGGTTTCTGTTTAGTGGCACACGTTATGTATGCTACCCCAGGCCATTCAGGACAAGTGCTGTCAGCAAGGGCACAGACAGAAATGTTGAGAAGAAAAAGGAAGTGCTTCAGAGGCTTTTAGTGGAGGTGCCACCCACACACCAGGAGCCACCAAATTTTACTGAGGGTAAGCTGGCGAGTGAGTGTGAGCTGTGAGTGTGAGCTGTGAGTGTGGGCTGTGAGTGTAAGCTGTGAGTGTGGGCTGTGAGTGTGGGCTGTGAGTGTGAGCTGTGAGTGAGAGATGTGAGTGTGGGCTCTGAGTGTGGGCTGTGAGTGTGGGCTGTGAGTGAGTGTGGGCTATGAGTGTGGGCTGTGAGTGTGAACTGTGAGTGAGTGTAAGCTGTGAGTATGAGTTGTGAGTGTGGACTGTGAGTGAGTGTGGGCTGTGAATGACTGTGGCCTGTGAGTGTGGGCTGTGAGTGAGTGTGGGCTGTGAATGACTGTGGCCTGTGAGTGAGTGTGGGCTGTGAATGACTGTGGCCTGTGAGTGTGGGCTGTGAGTGAGTGTGGGCTGTGAATGACTGTGGCCTGTGAGTGTGGGCTGTGAGTGAGTGTGGGCTGTGAATGACTGTGGCCTGTGAGTGAGTGTGAGCTGTGAGTGAGTGTGGGCTATGAGTGTGGGCTGTGAATGACTGTGGCCTGAGAGTGTGGGCTGTGAGTGAGTGTGGGCTGTGAGTGAGTGAGGTCTGGTAAATACAGAACAGGAAGGCGTCTGCTCTGGCATTTCATGCACCAAAGCCAGGGATTCCAAAGGTTCTACCTGCCTGTGCCGCTTGCCCCACATGGCCAGTCCTGATTCCAGCAGCTCCTTCATACTGGCTTCCAGGAACGCACAAGTAGCTCAAGGACATATTTGAACTTATTTGAACATAAGCAGCAAGTCTGTCTTTCACAGCTGTTGCCAGAACATTACACGGAATGCGAGGACCATGCTGTGATTAGGGAGACTGCCCATTTGTTCCTGAGTTTATCCTAAGTCCTCTGCCATTTCAGAAACTCTCTCAGTGCATGGCAGGGCTGCACTTGGACAACTTGGAGAAAGGGTCACTGATGGTCACATCCACAGACCTAGTCTGCAGTTGATTCTATGAAGAGAGGTAATCGTCTAACAGTGTTATTAGCTGTACACAATGGCTACATTCATTACAAAATCACCTTTGTTTGATTTCTGTACATTAGGATGTTATACTAATTTAAAACATGTGTGTGTGTGTGTGTGTGTGTGTGTGTGTGTGTGTGTGTGTGAGAGAGAGAGAGAGAGAGAGAGAGAGAGAGAGATGGGTTTAGTTCAATCCTGATAAAGTAGTGACTAGAAAATGTTCTTATGGTATTGGCTGAGAATCACTGTTTTAAATGCTTGGAAACAAAAGAATATATTACCCACTAACAACAATGCTAGGAACCAAGCAAGCATGGGCAAGATCTGTCTAACACGACAGCACTGGTGCCAGGTGCCCTGGTCATACAGGCTCTGCCTCAGGCCAGTAACAGCACAGGAGGAAAGCCATGCACAAGTACTGTCAGTCCCTGTAGGGACAGGAATACACATGGTCAGGAGTATAGCCCAATGGGTGTGTGAGGTCAGGGGGCCTGGAGAGCCAAGTGTGTAGTGCGAAAGGGACAAACGTCACAGGCAAAAGGGGGAGTCTTTACAGAGTGACCACCGTCTGGGTAAACAGAGGCGCCCACAGTAACCACTGGCCGTCATTCGCTTTGGTCACTAATCTTTGGAAAGAACTAGAGCTGGGTTTGAATCGGCGACGTTACAAAGCGATCTGTAGCAATGAATTGTTGCGGTAGCTCTCACGGTTCTTGAGCCACCTACGTGGGCCAGATTGCTTGAAAGGCACAAAGGTCAGACTAGGCGATCTCATATAAGGGGAGAAGTGGGGATGGAGAGAAGTCTAAGCTATGAGCACTGGCTGCTCTTCCACAGCACCCAGGTAGGTTCCCAGCGCGCCTCCAAGGCAGGTTAGTATCATCTGTGACGCCCGTTCCCGGGGAATCTGATGCCCTCTGCTGGCCATGATGCACAGATGTGTGTGCAGGCAAAACACCAACTTACAAAACTAATAAATATTTTTAAAAGCTATAAATCAAATGTCTTTAGAAAAGTTAAATTAGATGGTTCTTACAGAGAGATGCTCGTCTTTGATGTCAAGCAAACTTTTACGCCAATCTATAAACATAAAGAGCATAATTTGAAGAGAATTGATAAAAATATGGAAAGGGGCCTTTAGTAACAAGCATTTGCTGCGAAGGGTGCTAATGACATACATCAAGATGGAGTCTTTAATCTGTGTCATGAAAACATTTCACCATCTTTGACACTGAGAAACTGGTATTAACGTATCTTCATTTGCTACTCTTGACTAAGGAGACTGTGACAACCTTGGATGTCACATGAAGTAATCATCCTTTGTTCTGGCTGTCACGCTGTCGTTGGCTAATGGCCACAGCTACATGCAGGTGTGGCAGTGGTTGCCAGAGCTGGGGAGAGTATGGATGAGGGCTGCAAGTCTGACTCAGCTAGGGAGGCAGAGTCTCACTCTTTCTTATCTCTTCTCTCTCTTCTCCTCCACCTCCCTGTGTCTCTTCTCCCACCATCTTTATTTCTCTAACACCTCTGTCTCCTTCTCTTGCTTCTGTACCTCAAGCATCTCTCACACTCTGATATGAGGGAACCCGACTTCCTACACAGTGGCAGACTTACCAGGAGAGACAGGAAGTGGAATTTGCTCATCATCAATGGACTGGAAATGAGAGCTACCAGACCTTCACTTCCTCTGCGGCTATCACACAACCCATTGTGGAGCCCACATACAACCAAGGGAAGGGAACTCTTCTGTGTGCTACCAAAGACAGTGTAGCCGCCTTGACTCCATATATCCTGTTTAACAGTGAGAATGACTGTCTCCAGTCACTAATACTTGCTGCCCATCAAGACAGCAACACAAAGTTAAAACGAAAACAAAGAAACCAAAGGCCGGAGGAAAAAACTGTCCCACTGTGAGGAGACATAGCTTTAGTAAAAACCGTTGAAAAATCACAGCCATAAACAATTAAATTACTAATGTGTTCCAAATAATCTTTAAAGTTAGTACACAAATAAGAGGAGGGCAAAGGACTGCATTACTAGCAGCACACAGCTTTCTGCTCTGCTCATACAGCAATGCCAAGTTCTCTCATGTGTACACAAGCAGCCTTGGAAACTTTAATAGCTGCGCTTCGGAGAGGATGTGACGTTCCAAGGACGAAGCTTGCCTCCAGAGACAAGCGTGGCAGATGATCTCAGGAGGCGGCTGTGGAGACAAGCATACTTGGTGCCTATGCTCATCATACTCACGGAGACTGCACGGTCACAGGCGCATGGGGGCCCACTGGAAGGAGGACCGCATGTGTCATCTTACTTGATAAATAGGAATGAAATAGTTACCGAGGGTCTGGTGTCTCCAGGTAAAAGTGCTACACTGTCTTGGGAAAAGATAAATAACATGTGATCTCCTTGGGGGGAACAAAAGCACTTAGCATGCCTTGTGTGTGAGGCTTGAGAGTACAGTAATCACAACAAGGCCCAGAGAAGGCACCTATGGATAAAAAGAATGGACACAGATGAGTTCCGTATGTGCACGCCATGTATGTGCAGGGGTATATGGCATGATGTGCATAGCCATGTATGTCCATAGGCATGTATGTGCACGGGCATATATGTGCAGGGGCATATATGTGCATGGGCATGATGTACACAGGCATGTATGTGCACAGCAGTGTATGTGCACGGGCATGTATGAGCATGGCCACGTATGTGCATGGGTATGTGTGTGTATGGGCATGTATTGCAAGGCCATATATGTGCACAGGCATGTATTGCACAGCCATGTATGTGCAGGGACATGTATGTGCAGGGGCATATATGTGCACAGCCATGTATGTGCATGGGCATGTCTGTGCATGGGCATAGCCTTACACCCTACCCTCACGGGTAAACACCAATGGGAGACCTTTGAAAAGCAATCCATCAGAAAATTTTAAAAGGAGGCACAGGAAAGCATTTATGGTCAGCGTCATAAATCAGAAGAGTTCTGTTTATGAGCCAAATGTGATTTTTCAGTTATGTGCATTTATTAGATGACCTATTGATTTAGTTTACAGTTTTAGTGTTAGAATTGTTTAATGCAGAGAAAAGAAAAACTGTAAACACTATAAGTTTCTCTCTGGTTTCCAATTAAATATTTCACAACTAGAACATTTAAGTTGTTTGGGTTGTTGTTTTGTACTAAGTGGACGGAGCATTTCCATGCACTAGAAGCGACTTCGTGTAGAATAAATGACAAGAGAAAACAACAATCACGTAAGATGGTTTTGTACTTTGCCAAGGTAAAAGTTGAATACATATCAAAGCTTTGCTGTCGAATATGTTTTGCGTGTTCCTATGGGCATGGGGATTGAGGCTGAGAAAGGTTTGCTTTTGTTGAGACAGTCTTGGTAGGTAGGCCTGAAATGACCACCGACCTCAGGTTGCCCGTGAACCCCTGTGAAAGTCTTCTGCCCCTGGAGTGTAGAGCTACAGACTCGCCACCACACCAGCCAAATGTCCAGTCTTAACCACACAATGATCTCTTAAAAATGAGATGGATATAGGGAAGGCGACTTCCATTCTGATGAATCCAGGATACATGAAACGCATGGACGACCTACCTCCTGCTCGGTAAAGTCGGCCACAGAGTCATTTATGTCACTGGCACTATGGAAAGAGTTAGATGCAGGCCCATCCCTCTTAAACATGTGGCTGACCTGTGCCTGTGGTCTTGCCCTGGCCTTGTTTACCTCCTCAGCAACTAAATGAAAAGCGGAGGATGGCTGGGGTGTAAGGAAGGAGTGAATCCCACAGTGTGTCTGATAACGTCTTGATCTAGAACAGCGTGCCGCTTTAATGCGTATTTCAGCCTGGTGTTCCTCTCTTACATTTTGTTGCCAAAGGCAACTTCTGTATTACATAGTTTTTATGTGTTGCTGCCATATAGATTGTGATAAATCCAGCACTAATTCACCACTGGTAAGTAAAAGGCCAGGTAAGAGTAATTTCAAAATAAGTAAGTGGAATTTGACAGAGAGATCAATTAATGGAGTACAGGCTGTGATGCAAGTCCCAACACCAGCCCTCCAACTCCAGGCCTGTGCTCACATAAGCTCCCTTCCACTCTCAGCCATGATGACCTCACAGATGTGTTACCTACCCAACCTCCCCTTCTTCCTCACTCACCGTACCTGAGAATCTTACAGGTGTCTTCTTACCTTTTCAAACATAACTGCTATTCCATTCATGTGAACTCTAAAAACACTGGTTTTCCTATAACGAAGTTGGAACTGGTTAAAGAGCAGGGGCTTGGGGTCAAGTTTTCCCATAGCCAACCTAGAGGACTCTCAAACTGTCTTTAATATGCAAGAACTAACTACTGGGTCTAAATCACATTTGAATATTCTTACAGAGCACAGATCCCTTGGGGTCAAATTAAAATATGTTCAGGGTTATACATCAGGAAATTTATTTCAGTGATTGATCCTAGGAGTCTTACTTCTGAGAGAAATTATTCAGGTAAGAATAACTCACAGGGCAAAGATATAAGTAAGGGTCAGTCGATAAGAAGAAAATGAAAGAAATCCTTTGAGGCTCTTCTTACCAGGCAGGTTTCAGTCTTACAGGACACCTGATTGGAGCGTGGCATTTAATTTTTATTGGACGAGGAAGCGAAAATAAAAAAATAGAAAAATGGGAAAAAATAAAAAAGAAGACGAAGTCAAATGCTTAATTCATTTCCTTTCTGGTCTCTTTTTTCCCCCTATTTGTGTGTTTGTACAGGTACATGTGTGTGCGTGTGTGCATTTGTACAAACACATATGGAAGCCAGAGGTTCACAGAAGGCATCTTCCTCTATCTCTCCAGAACTTATTTTTAATAGAAGGTGGCTCACTGAAGCTAGGCACACGCACACGCATAGAAACACACACACACACACACACACACACACACACACACACACACACACAGAGAGAGAGAGAGAGAGAGAGAGAGAGAGAGAGCTAAGCTGATTTGTGAATGAGCTAAAGGAATAGACCTGTCCCTGCCTCCCCAGTACTGAATTAAAGATGGCTCCAACATATGGATGGGCTTTGCTATTTAGGTGGGAGGAGTCAAACTCAGGTGCTCACACCTGCACAGTGGGCAGTCGCCAACTAAGATATTCTCCCACCCCATTTCTTGAAAAAACAAACTGGACATATGTGCTCAACTTTTCTACTAAGTGAACATGAGTGTGTGCGTGTGTGTGAACATGTGTGTGCATGTGTATGTCCGTGTATATGTGCTTTGTTAAAGCTGCATTCACTTCGTCGAGTTTCAAATTCCCGCCCAGCATTGGTGCCTCTTCCATTCCACTGACCGATGTCTTTGAAAGCATGGGAAGCCACTAGGATAAGTCAGCAGTTAAACCGGGAAGTGTTTTCAATAATGCTTTACCTGCAAACAACCATAATAGGCAAAGACAAGGAGACACCGCATAACTCTAACAAACACCTCATACGCAGAAGTCAAAAGCTCAGTTCTGCAGGCCCGGAGACCTCAGGGTCTGTGAACATGCTGAAGGGGAGTCTCGAACTGATTGGTTCCGCGTGCGCCCGGCTTAAGTACCGCAGTAATGAAATCACTTTCATCGGAAGGAAATTGCCCACTGTTAAGTTGCCACTGGCGATTTTAATAAGGCTTTCGATCTAACTTAGCTTTATGAAGGCCTCAGATTAAATTCCTAATTTATTTAGTAATTTGGAAAAAAATCACGAGTGAAGAAAGGAGAGGAAGGTTTGTAGAGAGACAGATAATCTGAGTCTATTGTTGTCTTCCTGACAATCATGCTCTCCCTCTACTCCCACTCACCACCCGTTTTCACTCTATCTTCCACGTCCAGCCCCTGCCTTTATCAGACAGACATCTCTTCAGCTGACAATTCACTTAGACTTCTGAAGTTCCCTGACATAAAAACTCCATTTAACTGCTTCCTAAATGGTGGCTAATCTGCACAGAGTTAAAGCTTGACCTTAATGGAGCTGCTATTCCTGAGGTGATTAGGACCGTGGGGAAGCAGTGCGGAAGTGAGCGTTTGTGGGTCTCAGTCACAAGAGGAACTCTGCACAGGGGCATCTGCCAAGTGCAGCCTTTTACAATGGGATGCAGAGTCATTTTTTCATTTGAATTCTTCTTGCGCATTGCAGAGTCCTGCATAAAATCATCAGATTAAGTGTGTCAGACTGCTTTGTTAACAAACTTATGTCCCTGACTCGGCTAGAGCGGGGCCAGAGGCTGGGGTGCTCGACACACCTAACATTTCAATTACAGTTATCTTACGGTGCCGTCACATATTTCTCTTCAACGATCAAACAACCTCACTGGAAACCTCCAGCAATAACATAAATAAACGACCATCTGGCCAGAATGATTAAGGAAGGCTGGAAATAAAACATTAATTAGTGCAGTATTTCAAACGACCTTCAGAGCCCTTATTATGAAATTATACCCGAAACAGGTACTCGTGTTTTTCATGCTGCTGTTAAATTTAACTAGGCATGAATAAATAAAAATATCATTTTCTCTTTCGGTGAGGACTACCAATTCAAAGTGATGACATATTTCTTAAGAGTGATAATTAAATTAAAGCAAGAAATAAACAAGTGAGACAAACACATCGTCATAACCTTAAATTCCACATCGCAAGTACACGGAGCCTAAGGGAGCCACCATGTCTGACTCTGTTGATCTATGAAAGAGGAAAAAGAGGCCCAGAGAGTAAATGCTGTTCCACAAGGTCGAGCACCAAGAGACCAGAAGTGGGCAGGAATCTGGTTCTCATTTCAGAAACACTCAACGCCTTGACAATGTGGATCGACACACAGAGATACTCAAGCATCAGACGACAGAAGTCATCTACAAAACCCACCTTGGTTGTTAGTTTGTCACTGAAATAAAATCTAAGAGTTTGTTAGCAATTTCAGGTAACACTGTGACAACTCCAAATCATAAACATAGAGGTGCCTGAACCAGAGAAGACTCGGGACCCACCACTCCTTGTGGAGGATTGGACTTAGGAAGGCCTTGCAGCCACAGTGGGAGGTACCCTCACTGCCTCTTGGTAATGAGACACAGATGTCAACAGGGCTTTGAGGAGCCATTTGCCTTCTCTCCTGCGTCTCTGCTGTCCGCTAGCTGTGGCGACTAGGGGACAGCACAGCCCTTTAACTCAGGATGTGGAGTTGGAGTGGCAGTAACCTCCGTATTCTACTAGCCCGTGGAAGAGAAACAAATGCAATATAGTGACAGACAATGAAGAGCTGAGAGCAGGCCTAGTGGACGCCAATGGTGGGCACAAATGTTACAGAATGACACTGTATATAGCTGTAAATGATGAATTTAAGTGGCATTTTAAAAATCAGCATAATTTAAGTATCTTCTGATAAAAGGAAGATCCATTTTATATAAACCACCATTTCTACTATCTCTAGGTTTATGGCACATAAGTCAAGGTTGTTTTGTTTTTATTACATAAGATGATATATTTTTCTCAATGCATTTAAATTTTTCGTTCATGTAAACAAAGCATTTTATCATGGTCGCAGCCATCTTCTTCCCCTAACTCCTTACAGATCCTCCTCCCCCAAGCTCAGCCCCTCCCCCAAGTTCAGCCCCTCCCCCAAGCTCAGCCCCACCCCAAGCTCAGCCCCTCCCCAAAGTTAAGACCCACCCCAAACTCAGTCCCTCCCTCAAGCTCAGCCCCACCCCAAGCTCGGTCCCTCCCTCAAGCTCAGCACCTCCCCCAAATTGTGGCCTCTATTTCTTTTAAAAAATAAGCCATCCCAATCTGTGCTGCTTATGGCCTCACATACGTGGAACAATCCATTGTTTCCAATCTACCAGGCTGCACACCTTTGAAGAAAACTACATACTTTCCCTGGAAGTCAAGTGCGATTCATGAATACCTCCCAGTGCCTGTTAGATTGCCCACTGGCTTCATCTTGTGCGGCCGACAGCGGCTGCTGCGGACTCTAGGAGTTTGTTGTGTCTACCATTCCCAGATGCGCCCTGATTGTATCTCAGCTCCTCACTGACTTCACTCTGATGATCTCCCCGCCCCCTCTTCCACAATGGTCCCAGAGCCTTGGGGAGGCTGAGCAAACACAGATGCCACATTTACAGGTGAACACGCAGCACTAACTGACCAATTGAGTCTGAGATTTTTTTTAAAAAATTAACGTATATGGATGTTTTGTCTGAATGTGAACACAACGTACATGCAGTTAACAACGCCGCCAGAAGAGGGCATCAGATCAGGAAGTACAGGTACAGATGGTTGTGAGTCACCATATGAGTGCTGGGAAGCAAACCTAGGTTCTCTGAAGTCTTCAGTGCTCTTAAACTCTGAGTTATTCCATGGGCCCCTGTAATTGTCTTTTTAATTGTTCTAATTGTGCATATTTACTGATGTGACGTTTTTATTCAGCAATTCATAGGCATTCAGTAATGATCAAACTGGGATTCACACTTCAAACTTATATTTTATCTGGTGAGGAAATTCAAAACTCTTCTCCTCTGGGCAATCTATGATGCAGCACATTACTGACAAGTTAGAAGGAGGTCTGCACTAATGAGCAGAGCAGCAGTGATTGAACACAGAGGTATTGTTTCAAGTACCAACTTGGCCTTGTGACAAAAACCAGAGTGCTGTGTGCACACACCTCTACCATAAATGTGATGTGCACACATCTCTACCATAAGTGCTGTGTGCACACACCTCTACCGTAAGTGTGGTGTGCATACACCTCTACCATAAGTGTTGTCTGCACACACCTCTACCATAAGTGTTGTCTGCACACACCTCTACCATAAGTGTTGTCTGCACACACCTCTACCACAAGTGTTGTCTGCACACACCTCTACCATAAGTGTTGTCTGCACACACCTCTACCACAAGTGTTGTCTGCACACACTTCTACCATAAGTGTTGTCTGCACACACCTCTACCACAAGTGTTGTCTGCACACACCTCTACCATAAATGTGGTGTGCACACACCTCTACTATAAGTGTTATGTGCACACATCTCTACCATAAATGTGGTGTGCACACACCTCTACCATAAGTGTTGTGTGCACACACCTCTACCATAACTCTTGTCTGCACCTCTACCACCTCCTCTCTGCTGCTTTCAAATAAACAGAATTGTCATTGGCATGGAGGCAGGGGCTGAATGGCAATTCAAGAGCAGTTCCCAACTCTCCCTACCCTAAATACTTAGAGAGACAAAGAGAAGAAGTAAAATACTAAATAGACATCCAAGGCCTTTCTCAAACCTTCTGTCAAACTTCCCAGCAGGAGAATGAGATGCCCATTGGTCAGACTCAGATCTCCATTCTCCCTTGTCTGTGCCAAGAACCAATGGTTGTTATTATTTTAGGGGCAAGGATAGAAAGGAAGGGGAAAAGAGGGAGGGAGAAAACAGAGAAGAAGGAAGAGGCAGCGGACATCCCTGAAAGGGTATATAAGAGGACATCATATGAAGGGTCCCTTAATGCACCATCACAGGTGAGGTGAAGAGTGTGTGCATGAGGAACAAGGCAGGAAGGAGACTTTCTGCTTTCTGCTGCATTGATGGGTTTAGGGGTGTTAAATTCAGAGCGGGCGTGCGCGCACGCACGCACACACACACAGACACACAGACACACAGACACACAACACACACACACACACACACACACAAAATCAGTATGTTGTGGGTTCAGATAGAGAAGTTGCTTACATGGTTTCTGACCTTCTAAGAAATGATGTGGAAGTGGAGGGTAAATGATTCTGCTGGCGAGGTAACTAACACAGAGCCATAGCTGCCCCTCCATTAGGGAGGTGACTAGTGTAGTCCTGACTACCCCTCCATTAGGGAGGTGACTAGTGTAGTCCTGACTGCCCCTCCATTAGGGAGGTGACTAGTGTAGTCCTGACTGTCCCTCTCTCAGGGAGGTGACTAGTGTAGTCCTGACTGCCCCTCTCTCAGGGAGGTGACTAGTGTAGTCCTGACTGTCCCTCCATTAGGGAGGTGACTAGTGTAGTCCTGACTGCCCCTCCATTAGGGAGGTGACTAGTGTAGTCCTGACTGCCCCTCCATTAGGGAGGTAACTAGTGTAGTCCTGACTGTCCCTCCATTAGGGAGGTAACTAGTGTAGTCCTGACTGTCCCTCTCTCAGGGAGGTGACTAGTGTAGTCCTGACTGTCCCATCAGACGTCTTGGGGAAAAATCAGAGCGCACTTGGAAAAGAGCTTGTCACACTCAATGGGGACTTTTCAAGCAGGAAGACAGTCCCCATCTACTGTTCGATAGAATATTCCATTACTCCATTCTCTTTGCCTCTAAGAACCTAAGGTGCATCTTTGTAATGACAACAGGAAATCCAGATAGGACAGGCTTGAGGCATAATAGGAGCTGTCAGTTATTCATTGTTTACAAGTCTTATGCAGATTATTCATTTTATTATCACAGTGAAGTAAATGAGCAGTATAAAACGTCTCTGGAATCCCCATCTAATCCTAAGTCCAGATAAACAAGGAAGTGTAGAGGAGCTCCCGGCCTCGCAAGCCTGCAGATTCTGAGGAAAGGGCCCCAAAGCTGGGTGATTTTTGGCCGATTGGTTCATCTGTGAAAACTCGCTCTCCTGTCGGTAAAACTGGGCTTACACGCCCACATACCACACTGCTGTGGGAACTAGGTGAACGGTGTGGCTATGTCTGGTAGATGTGGGTGGCTGAGGGGTGTTACATTAGCTGTTGGAACCGAGGCATCTGAAAATAGATGGATTAAACAATAAATACTTTCTGTTCACAAAACACAATAGTCCAAAGAGCTTTAAAGACAAAGTGTGTTATTTTCAGAG
The DNA here is from genome assembly GCF_021556685.1 of Rattus norvegicus. NCBI lineage: Eukaryota > Metazoa > Chordata > Mammalia > Rodentia > Muridae > Rattus > Rattus norvegicus. The sequence goes on along the minus strand of NC_141534.1, from coordinate 270,377,608 downwards.
AGTAATATAGTTAGTTATTCCACAATGTGCACACGTCTTCAAAAATCATGTGTACTGTATAAATAATTATAGATTAAAAATTAAAGCCAAGCCAGTGGTGGTGCACACCTTTAATCCCAACACTCAGGAAGTTGAGACAAATAGATCTCTGTGAATGTGGGGCAGAGCTAATTCCAGTATGCCACGACAACACAGAAAAACCATCTTTAGGGAAAAAAAAACACCTTAAAATTAAAATTGAGCCGGACTTGGTGATATACATGTCTACCAAGTTCAGGCATTTAGAAGATGAAGGCCAAAAAAATCAGAAGTTCAAGGCCAGTCTTGAATATCCAGTTAATTCCGAAGACAACCCGTGGTATATGAGGCTGTCTCAAAAATAATAAATGAAATAAAATAAAATACAACTATTTAAGATACTTATTGTGGGGTGTGAAAGATGGCTCAGTTGGGAAAGTACTCACTGTAAAACCGTGAGGACCAGAGTCTGTATCCCCAGCATGCACAGGGTGAGCTCCAGAACACAACATGGCAGCATACATAGGTCAGCAGCATCAATGCTGAGTTCATAAACAAGAGCACTGCAGGAGCCCAGGGAGCATCTCAGGAGCCCAGGGAGCACCTCAGGAGCTCAGGTGCACCTCAGGAGCTCAGGGAGCACCCCAGGAGCCCAGGGATCATCGCGGGAGCTCAGGGAGCACCTAAGGAGCGCAGGGAGCACTGCAGGAACTCTGGGAGCACCTCAGGAGCTCAGGGAGCAACTCAGGAGCTCGGGGAGCACTGCAGGAGCTCAGGGAGCACCTCAGGAACTCAGGGAGCACTGCAGGAGCTCAGGAAGCAACCAGTGGGCCAAGGCTCAGTGGGATCTCAAAACCAAGGTGCTGAGCTCTGTGAATGACCACCTCAGCCTACACATACACACCAAAATGTACAACATATCCACAAATAAAAAAATGTGATTTATGAAGAATTTCTGGGAATGTTTTGCATCTAGAATTCTTCTTAGTGGCTAGCATGACAGCAGATGAATTTTCCTATCATATTCTTGGTTTTATTCATGTTCGGGCCGAGACCATTTACTTGTGTAGCTCAGGAGGCCCTTGTTCTTGCTAGGCCACTGCCAAAGCCTGCCAAGTGCGAGATTACAGGCACACACACGTGCCTTCTTCAGATTCTATTGCTACTGTGGTTGCAGCCTGTGGTTTCCACTGACGTATACCAGGAGAACTCAGATGCATGCGCATAGGTAGCTGAGTAAGAGAGAAAGCATTTTACTAGTGCGTTTCATTTTTTTATCTTCGTTAAACGAAAAGCTTGAGACGGGTTTTACTTTTAGCTCTGGAGATTCTGAGTTCCGCTTTTGAGCTATCCCTCACATCCATATACAAAGCTCACCCTGTGTGTTGCGGTCTTATAAACTCTGGGGAACACATGCAGATGTGTGACATCAAACACAGAGAAAATGAGACCGGGCTCACCACACCTAAGCACGCGCTCCGTCCCAGCTTGCTGTCCTCATTAAGGCATGCGTCGTATGTCAATGGAGAAACACAACTGTCTTAGGCTACTTCGCACAGTGCACATGACAGCTGCCCTTGCCTCGAGCCTTTAGACTCAAAATGCTTCCCACCGCCACAGAGTCCCATATATACTCCTGAAAGACGTTTGGTAGACTCCGTGTCCATGAGTCAAGCCATGGTATATGCGCATGCACAGCATGAATATACACAGAGTTTTCACATTTGGGGGAAATGTGAAGGAATAGGACAGTCGAGTCACTGCTACGTTTGTGGTTCATGATTTATGCAAACAAATTCTGACAGTGCTGGAATCATCTTGAATTAAACAGTAAATGTAAGATCGCAGTAATTGTCTTCGATAAACGGTGATCTAGCACTGCATTGTCTTAACAACAGAAGGTAACACCTGAAATCAGGAATAATGGGTTCAGCTTTAAATCTTCTCAAGAGAGCTTTTAGTCTTGTCTTGCACTGATTTCCTGAAGAGGTTTAAAACTACCTTCAGGTTTACCAAATACACTAGGAACCTAGTAAGGTTGCACAGAATCTGGAGACTGGTTAGGGAATGTCTCCATTATAGAGTAATGACTTTCTAAACTCGGGAACGAGGGTCACCTCACATTTAATTCTGCTTTGGATTTCCTCAGATGTTGCGGGCACCAATGCATAAATACATCTCCCAGTTCATTTGTTAGAGTTGCTGCTAGCATTCCTTTCAGATGCTTTTAAAATATTGATTTATCTTACACTATTTTTACTTTTGCTTACATGCATTTTTTTCAGTAACTTGCAAATGAATTAGAAACATAACGATCAGTATTAAAAGCCTTATCCATTGACAGTTTAATTACACATGCTATGTGCCGCTTTAATGACGAACTTTTGCAAGTACCATACCATACTCTATGAACTACACGTTTTCAATAAGTGTTACTATGAATTATTAATAGACACGTTCTGTAAAGGGCAATGCTGCAGACTTTCAAGTCCAGGAGTGTGGCCGTCAGTTGACAGCCATCAGTTGACACACCTTCTCAAGATACGATTTGCTTGGATTTTTTAATATGAGAAATGTCGTCACTGTACCCTGAGCACTGTCTGAAAGGCTGTTTCTACTTAAGCCCTCGGCAGCTGTAACGCAATGGGTGTCAGCCTACATCCACGGGATTGGTTTTGACAGTAGTTCAGTTGTCAGGGTGTCTAGAGCCTTATATGGATCCAAGCCCTGTGTCTGTGATTGCCCTGCAGGGAAGAGGAAGGACTCTCCTGGGAGGAGGGCTGTGGGGCATTCCCAAGTTGGTGTTATCAGACAGCTTCAAACCTTTTACATGAAGGGCAAAAGTTGCCAATGTAAGGGGGCCAAAGAGGCTCCTAGACTGAACTATGATGCATGTGTTACCCTTTGGTATATGCCTTAGATCTCCTTACTGAAGTAGATCAGACAGGAAATACTATGAATCATGAAGTATGGCTCAAATTCTTTTTGAAAAGGTGTACACGTAAAGGAATGTTAATCCAGCAACAACATGGCTGCTCTGATCACATCCAAGACCTTCTAGGTCTGTGTGATCTGAGTGGAATGAAGACACACTCTTAGCACACACCTTTAAGGTAAAATTTATAGAAGGAAGCAGTCTCGTGTGAAAGTGATGTCTAATTGAGGGTCAGACAAAGTGACAAGTCAGAGAAAGATGAATGAATGACAGAATGAATCACAGACAGGGGGTATTCAACTCTCGAGAGAACAGCTCAGGAAAGGGAATCTACTGAAGAACAGAGCAGAGAAAGAGTGAGAGAGTTTGGTTCCTTTGAAAGTTCGAACAGTTCAGTGCAGTTCAGCAAAGGCGGTTGAAGCCAGAGAATAAGAAGGAGCCAGAGTTAGTTGGAGGTCAAACAGAGCAACCTGGCTGAAGGAAGGCAGATTGACTCAGTCAACTGGAAGAAGAGTTTTGACTGGAACAGCGGAGGTGAACCACCCAGCCAGGGTTCAGAGAGAACTAGAAAGGGTGAGCTTTTTCATAAGTAAACTTCCAAGATGACAATTACATGTGTATAAGATTTAAAATAAATGCAGCATCAGCAACACACTAGAAACCTCCATAGATGATGTAAACACACACACACACACACACACACACACACACACACACACACACACACACACTCCCGTACTTCAAAACCCATGCCTTGAGACACACCGAATCCTAGCGTTGCGGGTATGGGTGTCTGTGTGTGTGATGATTTACGCGGGGCTGTAGCTAACGTCACTGTCGTAATGCGTATCCTTGCGCGCAGCTATGTAGGACCGCTTTGCATTCCTAGGAATGGGGTGGAGTTTCTTGGTAGCAGGGTAGGAAATGATCAGCTTACTAGACAGCAGCAAACCATCACCGAACTGAGCACCAGTTACCTCCCGTAAGTCTTTCATTAAGGGTCCGAGATTTCCGTACATTGATACCCCAGACACAAACAGTGTGCAGTGGCAGAGAGCATTTATTCTGCAGCGAACCAGCATGCAGGAGTCCACCATATAACCAATCACACACTGGGATGGAAGACGCAGATGTGGACTTTGCAGGGTCAATTTAAAGCCTGTTAGGGCAGGAGTGGGTGACTTTTACCTCTCTTTCCTTTGATTGGTTGGCGCTATCTCCAGGGGTATCGGTGCCTCTGTGATTGGTTAAAGCTCTGGGGGATTTTAGGTTGGCTCAGAAGAGGTGGTGGAGCAGCTTCCTGACTGGCTGCCCATGTGAGACCGTTTGTCCTGGAATTTACTTCTTTTGGACCTTTCCTTCTGGAGAACAGAAATGCAGGCCTAGTCTCCCAAACTGCTAGTCTACAGCCTGCCCTGGAGTCTGCCCGGCTCTGCTAACACAGTCCTCTTACTGTCCTCACAGCAATGACCTAGAGATGCAATGGCCATGCCTCCTCTTCAGAAAAGGACAGTGTGTCTTCGGTCTTAGCCACTGGGAAGGTGGCGCTCCTGTGAGTTTACTATGCCTCAGGTAAACTTTACACAAGCTTTAATTTGAATGTCCTCTGTCAGGAAGTGCCCAATCAAATTGGTGTTCTCTTTCCATTGTGTTTTCTATCTTTTTTATTGATTTGCAAAAAATTCTCTTTATACATTTTGAATGCCATTGGTCAGGTTTGTGCCCTGAACATGGCGTTTCTTACTCCATACATTTGGGAGGGGAGGTCAGGGAAGTGTGCGGTCAAGACAGAGTATCCCTGTGTAGCCCTGGTGGTCCTGAAAATCACTTTATAGGACCAGGCTGGCCTCGAACTCAGAGATCTGCCTGTCTGCCTCTGATTTTTCTCCCCCTATCTTAATTGTGTATTTTGATTATGGAAGTTCTTAATATCACTACAGTTCAGCAGATTGTTTTTAATTACATGTTTGGTGATTTGCATGCACAAGGCAAGAAAGACTTGCCTAAGGAAACAATGGCTTAATACATAATGATTATCTCGATTTTACAACTACATTTAGATTCTTTAAAATGGGTCAAAATCATCTATTTAAAAATGATGGATGTAGTACTTTTATGCAAAACAGTGAATAGTTTAAAATATTTGTAACCAAGCATTTCTGTAAATTTTATTACAATCATAACAGATAATGTTGATTTTCTAAAATACAGTTTTATTCAAACCTCTGGTTTATGTAGGGTGTAGCTCTATTATGCTTAATGGACTGCTAAATTATATGAATTTTTGACATCTTATTTGCTTACTGTCTGGTGTTCAATTAAACTCACTGTTCCAGTATTAATTTTATCAGCTATAAAATCTGCTAGATTTATCAGAACCTTAGACTATCCATAGACAAAAACATGCATCATTATTCCTTGAACTATCCCAGAAGTAGGTCAGAGCTTAATGTGGTTGATTGAATTCAAGTGCAATTATAGACATTAATAATTCCTACTGTGCCACGTGAGTCAGAAAGTCTGCTTCACTCTAGTAAACTAGAATACACTGGGAGTGTTTGCGAAGAGGACAGCAGTGTGCACCAGACAGAGCATGATGGCATAGAGAAACTGATTCTAGGTTTTTCACTTTTTTTATTTTATACAAGATTTAATTTAAAGTCAGAATTCTCAAGCCATCAGCTTGAATGCTTTTTGTACAGATAAAACTACCATGCTTCTAACATGTTTTTAGAACATGAAATATTTCTGTACAGATAAAACTACCATGCTTCTCACATGTTTTTAGAACACAAAATCTGGTCACATTTTTTTCTCAATTGGCCTTTGTTGAATATTGTTCTTTTGTTGTAATTTTTCATATTTCAGATCTTGGTAACAATATTTTATTGAGAGTACTGAAGCTGGGGTTGAAGAGACAGATCAGCAGTTAAAAGTCACTCTTCCGAAAGACCAAGGTTCAATTCCCAGCACCCACAAGAAGCTCACAGCTGTCTGTAACCGCAGTCACAGGAGCATGTGGTGCAGACATTTGGGCAGACAGGACCCCCAAACACATAAAATTTAAATTTTCAAAAGAATAAAATGCAAAAATTGAAAGACTCAAGAATTTTTGTCTTTTAAGTAGGAAAATAGGTTCAAAGCTAACGAAAAATGAATCTAAAATCCATCATTTTGTAATCGAGTTCACCTGTAGTAAATATTAAATATGATCTCCTGCATGTCTACCAAAAGGAATATAAGACGGTTCACTTTGTCAATAACCACTGACGTCAACATACTCTGCTATTCCCTATTTCTAGAAACCGTTGGGTCAGATGTGCTAAAACATTGATGGGAAGAAACAATCCCAGATCAGTTCTCGACTTCTGTGTGTACAGCTTTCACCATGCACAGGTCCTACATCCACAGAGGACAGCTAGCCTGAGGCTCAGCGTTAATACATTTAAACTCAATATTTAACTTTCCACCAATTGTAAGCAGTTGCAATTAAGCAACACTCACCCCTACTAAATAGAACACATTCTCAAGTCGGAACTCAGAACCACACCAAGCCATGCGTAAGTGGATGCACCAGACTCAAACACACAGCAACAATCTCACAGCAATAACTTCCAAAGGAGCTAAATGTATATCCAATCAGAAACAAAGCGTCCATTAGCAAAGACAAAACACACAGCAGCAATCTCACAGCAATAACTTCCAAAGGGGCTAATGTATATCCAATCAGAAACAAAGCGTCCATTAGCAAAGACAAAATAAAGATTCATAGATCTGAACTTCAGAACTCAAGTGACTTCTTTGGCAGAGATGCACATTTCCACAATGAAGAATGGGCAAGGCAGCTGCCTCCTGATACATAGCTTAGGGCTTAAAATTTGCGTCTGTAGTATTGACTAATGGTTTTAATTTTCAAATAATTATTCCACCGTGGCTCACCAAAAAGTTTATAAATGTGTATGGTAAGCTCAATATCCTTTATTCACTATGAGCTATTAGTGAGGAATGTAACAGAGAATGCAGTGTACTGATCATCTGCTGTATATTTGTTTGTATTTTAAATTTGGAATCTTAAATAATACCAATGAGATTACAACATGTAAAACCAACTTGCTGTGAGAAACACTTAGGCTGCTGTAAAGTAAGATAAAGAAGATAAAAGCAATTCAGCATGCTCCTATAGGTGAGCAAGAGGATTAGGAAGAGCCTGGAGGGCTAGGGAAACCTGGACTTCATGCATTGAACCCCACTCCTGGAAGTGGATTTAGGGTAGTTCTGGACCTCACAGCACAGAGCGTGACTCCTGGATGTGGAATTAGGGAAGCCCAAGTCTCCTGCATAGGACTCCACTCCTGGAAGTGGACTGAAGACCATTATCCAGTCGTAGAAGATATCTCTCATCTAGCTCTGTTTCATGTATGTCTTATTGGCTTAAAAAGCAATTGGTTCCCATATTGTTTTCTCAGACACCTTCTTTTCAGTTAATACAACTTCCTCCTTGATCCACAACCTCACTCCTCCATCGTCATCCCTTTCATCCACAGTATTTATGCCTGGAGGTCACCTATGTTCTACTACCACCCTCTCTTAAGGCATCCACCACCCCTCTCTAGTTCCATAGCTTCTACATGTACCTTCAAGTTTAAAACACAAATCTACAGATCCAAAGTTAACATCTACATGTGGCAGAGAACATGCAGTGTTTGTCTTCTGGGCACCAGTTACTTCACTCAGTATAATTTTTTCCAGTTCCATTCATTTATTTTAAATTCCCCCCTTTTTTACAGCTGAATAAAACCCAATTGTGTTCATGTATTACTCTTTCATTATCCATTCATCAGTTAATGGACATCTGGGCTGCTTCTATTTCGTGGTTAATGGGAACCAAGCCGCAATGAACAAAAGTATACACCTACGCCTGGAGCAGGATATAAGCTCCCTGGGTATATGCCCTGGGGGTGGTACAGATGGATCCTATGGTAGTTCTATTTTTATTTTTTTGAAATTATTTCCAGAGTGGCTGTACCAGTTGTTCACAGTCCCAATAATGGTTTCTCTGTGAGCTACACAGACATTGTACCCAGGAGACCGTGGCAGCTACAGTTACTCTACTGAGTGTGGTCAAAACTAGACCTACAATTCACACCTACACCAGATCAATTCCTGAAAGAACTCTAACCCAGAGTTCAGCATGACAGCAGCTAAGTAAAGCCTTCATCAATTCCTTTCTTGCAGACAAACCAATCTGAACAACTTTCCCTCTACAAAGGCAAAGAAACTCATACTGTCCACAGTCCAGAGTGTTCCTTTAATGTGTGAGGATAACTGAAGAAGGCAGAGAAAGAGTTGCCAGTATCATCCTACACAGCTCCAAACAGCATGAGGTGAGAAGACTTGGGACTCTGAAAATGGAGGAGGAAGAAGTCCAGACCTGGAACCTGGGACCAGTTTCATTGTGCTACAAGCCAGGGCCAGTAAAGCTCAGAGATATATTGTATCTCAGGAGTTTGCGCTTTAGTTCTGAGGCTGACCTAGTGAGATCTAGCATTAGACAGAAAGCTCTATGTGCAAGCCAGAACTCCACAAGACCAAGAAACCTGTACTGGAAATGCACAAAGTTGGCATGACTTGCATAACTGCCTGCTTGGGAATGACTCTAGGGTATAATACACACACACACACACACACACACACTCACACACACACATAGACACACACACACAATCACAGACACACACATAGACACACAGATACACACACGCACAAACACAGACAGACAGACAGACACACATGGACACATAGGCATACACATGCAGACACATACACACACAAACACACACACATGGATACACACAAACACATATGCACACAACACACACATGGACACACATGTGCGTACCACACATGCACACACACATGAACATACATGTGCACACACCACTCGCACATGGACATACATGTGTGTAACACACACTCTCACAAACACACAGAGATACACACACAGACACAAACTCTCACACACTAACACACTCAGGCACATTCACACAGACACAAACACACACAGACACACACACACACTCTCACACTCATACATACTTGCACACACTCATACACACACACAGACACAGACACACACACACATTCACACAGACATAAACACACACACACACACTCTCACACACTCACACTCATACATCCTTGCACACACACATACACACACACACACACACACACACACAAAGAACATTTGTGAGCATCCGCTTGGCAGCACTGGACACTGTTTGCCAGCCTTGGACAGTGTGTTATAGAACAAGACTGTAGTCGATGTGTGTAGAACTAGACGGTAAGCCATGGCTTTGGCCTACTGACATTACCATCCAGGTGGTAAAAAATGATGGTAAAGTATCTAGCATGTCCCTGTGGAACACCTGATCTAGGCTTCTGAACTTTGATTATGACCACCATCACCTTGGTGAGCTATGGCAATACCTGGTCAAAAATGCACCTGAGCCATTGCTAGACCAGGCCTTGTACAGCTTGGTGCAAGCCCAGTCCTAGTGAGTGAACAACAGTGCTGTAGAGCTGGGCACCATTGGCATGGTCATTAGAACAGGGCAAGATCTCACAGCTCCTGACTAAACCAGTGGATGATGATAAGATGTCAGGGTATCAAATGTCTCCAGAGGATTGGAGGGATAGACTACTGTTTTAGGTACCACCCCAGTTAATGTGGAAAAACATACCAACTGGGTATTTCGGAGAAGTGTGGTTTTAAATCACCTTTAAACTCTGAAATAACAACACACCAATGGGGGGCCTGAAGCATCCTTGATGAAAGCAAGAATCGTATCTCGTGCTAAATAGAAAGGTAATACGGGTTCCAAGAACCGAGCCGCCCACTTCTGACCTCTGGAAAGACGACAAACCAAGCTTATAGACTAGAATAAAGAGCTAATATTTTATGCACAGTTGAATGTACACATCAACAATGGATAACTTTCGGGAACCTATCACTTCAAGAAATGGTTTTAAGGCACAGAGAAGAGCTAAAGGGTAACCACTAGGAATGAAATCTCACACGGAGAACTTACATAGCTATTTCCAGGGAACTTCAGCAGCACACTAAAAAGAGGCTGAACTTGGGGCTTATTTAAAAAAAATAAAAATAATTTATCATGATAAAATGATTCACTGCAGGGGAAAAGGATAGTTTAACATAAGCAAGTCAAAGATGATGATGTGACCATCATCACCTGACACAGAAGAGGCATTTGATGAAATTCAACATGGTTTCCATTAAAACAAAACAAGCTGTAATGCATGTAATATACTGTAATAAAGTCCATTTATAAAGCTGCCAGATCATCACAGAGCCCAGCACCTGCTGACGGGACCTGTACCACCACTACCACCACCACCACCATCAAAGCAGAACCCGGCAGGAGGTGACAGAGTCACGAGTCACGTGGCCTGGCTGGCCAATCAGATTCCCTTTGTGTGGAAAGGGCCATCAGGATGTGTACTGGATGGGAAGAGAGTGTTTAGATCAATTGACATTTGAGTGCTCCACATTTACCACAGACCTGAACAGTTCTTGTGTTGATCAACTTTGGTAATTCACTTCTGATCCAAGTGTGCATTGGCAAACCGTGAAACGCTAGAGAAGAGGCTGGGCAGCGCGCTGTTCAAGTCTGCGCCGTGACTCCTGCTCTCCCTTGACATCTACATTCAATGGGCCAGACATACATCTCCAGAATAGAATCCCAGGCATCTCTAGGTCTTCAGCGAGGAAGTGCACATTAGCACCTCTGTATGTTGTCCTGTGTCACGGCAAGAAGCATGAGCAATGGCTAGAGTGGCATCTGCATTGCTGGGAGACGTTTACCAGCCGAGAGCCTGCCCCTACTTAGTCTCCCACACAGTGAGGTGTGAAGAACCTAGTGTCAGTTTAGCAACACGATGCGAGGGTGTGCGTTCTCTGAAGAGACAGCTTTAACGTCATGTACTCCTTCATCCCCTTTTATAATAATCTAATTGTGGCGTTGACGTGTGACATGTTCAAAGCCTGCCCTGTAGACAAGACTGGCTATTCAGATGTTTGAGGTAAAAAAAAATGGTTTTCAAAACTAAAATGAAAACATTAAACAGACATCACAACCCTTAGTAACTGCAGCCTAATTCTGCTTCTTTAAGAAAGACTTGTGATCATTTCTCTTGGGACGGATGCCTGTGTGGAACAACTCACTGCACTGGACCACATCAGGAGGCAACTCTGGTTAAATCGTGTGCAGCCTGAGGCTCTCTCGTACTCCAAATGACTTGAATAGCCTATGTATGCCATAGCAAATTAAGTAGAGAGCAAACGTGCTGTCCACGCCTTTACTAAGCAACCACGTGACAAGGGACGCCTGCATTAGTGAGAAGGGAATTAGTAATGGTCCTGGGGGAGACAAATGTTAGAGGAATAAAGAGGCACCGGTACCTAGTGTTGTCAAGGATACTTCCCTGGTCCATCTCAGAGGGCAGCTTCTGTGAGAGTGAAAAGCATCTCGACCATAGGATTCTGTAGAAAACACAAAGCTTCCTTTGCGGAGCAGCAAACCTGGTACAGAATGCTACTACATTAATGCTACTCATCTGATTATAACAAGAGTAGAATATAGCTGGAAAGCCATGCTGCCTTAATATAGTAATAAGACCACGATGTGGTCAAATCAGACCAAACCCAGCCATTACTTCTTCTGTGACATTAGGAAATCATTATCAATCGAGAGCCCGTTCGATATTCCACACATATGTACCATGTATGCTATCGTGTGCAATGGGTGCACAGTAGGGCCTCCATGCTCTTACACCAAGGGTGCTGCCGCCTGCTGAAGCAAACCTCTTGTTCAGCTAAACTCAGCTGGTCCAAAGCAGTGCGGCATCTGGCCTGTCGTCCTGGCAGTCGGCGCTGTCATTTAACAAATAGACACTTCCGAGGGTACCAGGACACAGCGTCCCCGACCACTCTCAGAATAATTACCGGAGAGCTCCACTGACAGCCCGCTGCAAGCGTTATTACAACAAAGCAAAACTGTGCATCGAAACATGCTCCGGGAAGTCAAAAATATGCCTAGAGAATGAGAGAAAATACTTGACACGCAACTATCCAGTAGAGATTATTTTTTTAGAAGTTATATACCGTCAAAAACCCCAAACAACACAACTAAGAAATGGGCAATGTATATAAGCAAATCTTCCTCTAAAAGAGAAAAACGACTGGACAGAGAAAACCCAGCAAAACGTTCACTGCTCTCCCTACAGTCACGTGGCATCCAAAGGGCTGACACTTCCACACACTGCAGAGCTCTAAATTTTAAATGGAAAATAAGTTTAGGCAAAACTATGGAGAAATTTTAATGTTCATTCCTTGCAGATAAAAATATACATTTTATACTGTGGAAAGCATTTTGAAATTCCCCAAACTCTTAAACATAGAGTGACGATGTTAACCAGGAGCTCCCCTCCCCCCAGGAATATTCCCAAATTACTGAGAGAAATAAAGCTATGGTCTAACGAGGACTTCACGGTTATTGCAATCGCAGACAAACATGGACACAGCCCGCATGGTCATCAGCTGATTGAACGGTGGTATGTATCTGACCTGTGCTACAAATGGACGAGTCTCAAGGCATCGAACCAGACTGAGGGAGTCACATGCTAGCAGTACAGGAAAGACTCGGAGTGGTGACCTCCATGTAGAAAGCTCGGGTTGCTGACGGCTAAGGATGGGAAACAAGATGAGGAAAATGAATCCTGTCTGGGGTACACACGGCATCCAGAGAACTTGTAGTAGACACCACTGTGGATGCACTAAACAGCAGCCACTGGTTATTCCTTATTTTACATTTTTTAATTTTAACACATTAAAAATACCTTGTGGGCTGGATAGATATAAGTGAAGGATCCTTGGGGATTCCAGGACAAGCATCCTGGAGAGTGACTTCTTCCACTCCTCCCTAAAAGACTTGCTGCCATCCAGCCCTCAACAGGGCTCCGGTACAGCTCGGGCAGGGAGGGGGGACTGCTTCTGCCCCCATCCCTGCTGCGGGTGCTGCTCCTTTCCACAGCTTCTGCTTCAGTTGCTCGCCTGGCTGAGCCAGCAGGAGGCTGGCTAGCCATGAGGGGTACAGGAGAACTTCTGGAGGTGATTTCAAGAGAGCAGAACTCTTCCCCAAGTGGTAGTGTTACAGCTCTTATGACAGAAGCTCTCAAACAATGGAGTAATTCCTGCACACCTTTAATCCTGAACACAACCACTTAAATACAGTTTTTGGATGGGTCAGTGACTGACAGCAGGTACTTCCTATTGGTTTGGCTGGAGAGCTTGGGAAGACCTCATCTACATATTTGGTGGGTGGGTGGTCCTGTCTCTACAACTGATCTGTCTTGAGCCTATGTAACCTGTGGTCATATCCTCACCTGTGGAGGAGGGGCTTGGGGCATTGCCCTATGTGACTGGTCTGTCTCAAACCTCTCTACAAGGGTCTGTGGTGCAGCTATGTGAGGCCTAGATATCCTGGGAGACTGGGAATGTGCCAGTCATCCCTTTTAGGTTCCTCAGGGATTTGACCTATCTCGACCAGGAACCAGGGTACCTTTCCCAGTCCACTGTCTCCCATCTAAGGACTAGCATATCCAGCATCCCTTGCTCTACAAACCCACAAACGTCTCCTTGTGCTCTTTAGGCCTCTATCCAGTCCCTTATCTGGTTCCCTCAGCTTTACCTGGCCACGCCTGCCAGCTGCAACCCATGTATCTCTAGATGGATAGGACCCACCCTATCTATCTCCCAACACATGGGCCCTTCCCACCTCATGCCAAACTTTCCCACAGTCAGATCTACTGCGACACTCTAGGCTTGGACCAGAGGCAAACCCTGCACCCCTGTGCACTTGCCCGATGCCCTCTGACTGCATGACTTCATTCTACCCAAGGCATTTCCAACTTTGCACATCTTCCCTCTGCCCCAGCCTGCTGTCCTTAAGAGACTTAGAGCTAACAAGAGAAATCTGTGTGTCCAGACTAAAATAAAAGATGCAAGTGAGTTGAAAGATCAAGCTGGTATATTCTCTACAAAATTTACCAGACCTGTGCAAAGTTTGACAATGAGAATTTCCTAGATGTAGCCCAGGAAAAAGAATTTAGGAGAACAACCGTAAACTCCATCGAGGAATTCAGAAGCTCAGGGAAGACCTGAAGAGGAGATGAATGAGTGAGAACTGAAGCCAGGGTGATGACTGAGGAGACGCATGTGGGAAGTTGATGGAAACGACAAAGACGACCAGGAACTGAGGAGACTCAACGCTGAGGGGAAGATGGAGTTGAAAACCCAACGGCACAGCTACCACACTCACAGGAGTCTGTGTACACAGACAACTGCCACACTCACGGGAGTCTGTGTACACAGACAACTGCCACACTCACAGGAGTCTGTGTGCACAGACAACTGCCACACTCACGGGAGTCTGTGTACACAGACAACTGCCACACTCACGGGAGTCTGTGTACACAGACAACTGCCACACTCACGGGAGTCTGTGTGCACAGACAACTGCCACACTCACGGGAGTCTGTGTGCACAGACAACTGCCACACTCACGGGAGTCTGTGTGCACAGACAACTGCCACACTCACGGGAGTCTGTGTACACAGACAATTAAACAGGAGAGAAAAGTCAGGGCTCGGGGTAAAGTAGAGAATCTAAACCAAACAAGCAATAGATGTGAGAAATAATAATAATAAAAAAATAATAATAATAATAATGAAAAATAGTGGGAAGGCCCATGAGGGGAGTGTGGGACGCTATGAAAAGAACTAAATGTTTGAATTCAGGGCAGAGAAGGGGGAAGAATTCCAGGCCAATGGCAGAGATCAGAGAGATCTTTAGCAAGATCACAGAAGAGAGCTTCCCCTAACCAAGCAAAGACCTTCCTCAAGAGCAGAAAGAAAAGTCCCCACAGCATATTACAGTTAGAAAGTTTAGTGAAAGCTGCAAGGAAAAAAATCACGTAACATAAAGAGAATCCCATCAGGATGAAGCTGACTTCCCAGCGGAATTCTGGGAGCCGAAGGAGCCCGAGGGATGCCTTCCACGTGGTAGAGACTCTGATGGCCAGCCTGCACTGAGGTGCTCAGTAGAACTACTCACCGTAACTGAATGAGGAAAAGAAAACAACTTTCCATGGCATACACCAAAAAAATCCCCCCAAAACAACAACAAAATCCAGCAAACCGAGCCACAGAAAGTTCAGGAAGTGAGAGTCCAGGCGGAAGAGAGAGTGAGCCTGAGAGAGAGTGAGCCTGAGAGCCTACTGTAAAAGGAAAGATGGGACTGTAATGTTAAAGCAAAAGCACCTCTGAGAACACAAGGCCAAAATCAACGTGCTGACCGTGGCCAACAAGCATACTTCTTTTTTAAAAAGGGTTTATTCAGCTTACACTTCCACACTGCTGTTCCCAGTCAAAGGAGCCAGCAGCCAGCACGGTTCAGTAATGACATTAAATACAAATGTCCTCCACTCTCTAATCGAAGACACAGGCTGAATGAGTGGATCTCAAAACAAAATCAATCTGTGGGCTATGAGAAACACATCTTATATTTAAAGACAGGCATGACCTTACAGTTAAAAAAAAAATGGACAAGGAAACTCTATTGAGATTCGACCAGGAAGCAAGCAGGCGTTAGCATCTTACTGCCTGACACCTAAGGCTTCAAACCAAAACTAGGAAGAGCTATGTGAGAACCTATTACAATGACAAACATACAAACGCATGGAATTCAGGGCCATTTCATGAGATCTGTGACTGGATATAAACAGGATTAACAGCAACCCAGTACTAACTAGTAGGTGAGGTCCAAACCCCACATTCTCTATAGACAGGTTGTCTGAACGAAAGTAAATAGATAGTTAAGCAAGCAGAAAAATGATGTCAGATCAGACATTCAGAGTGCTTTACAAATGTCTGCAGAGCATTCCACCCAGACAGAAAGGACATGTATTCCCTCAGAAGCACCCTGAGATGCAAAATATCTTCAAAAGTTCACAATACCTAAAGTCACTCCTTGTGTTCTGAGAATGAAACAAAAGTTGAAGTTCACAGCAAATCAATCTGTCTCAGAAAAGGGAAGGGGAGGGATGAGTGCTTCAGAGGGGGTGGGGTAAGAGTGCCTCAGAGGGGGTGGAGTAAGAGTGACTGGGGGAGGT
Organism: Rattus norvegicus; assembly: GCF_021556685.1. Classification (NCBI taxonomy): domain Eukaryota; kingdom Metazoa; phylum Chordata; class Mammalia; order Rodentia; family Muridae; genus Rattus; species Rattus norvegicus. The sequence continues at coordinate 270,361,405 of NC_141534.1, read as the reverse complement.
AAGAGTGCCTCAGAGGGGGTGGAGTAAGAGTGCCTCAGAGGGGGGGTAAAAGTGCCTCAGAGGGGGGGGTAAGAGTGCCTCAGAGGGGGGGTAAGAGTGCCTCAGAGGGGGTGGGGTAAGAGTGCCTCAGAGGGGGTGGAGTAAGAGTGCCTCAGAGGGGGGGTAAGAGTGCCTCAGATGGGGGGAGGGATCATGGATCTTGGTAAGAATACCTCAGATGAGGGTTGGGGAGAAGTATAAGAGTGGGTCAGACAGGAGGGGGGTAAGAGTGACTCAGAGAGGGGTGGGGTAACAGTGGGGGGGGGCAGGGAGGATAAGAATGCCTCAGATGGGGGAGGGTAAGAATGCCTGGGGGGGCGAATGAGAGCACCTCAGATGGAGGAGGTAAGGAGGCCTCAGACAGGAAGGGTGAAAGGGCTACGAGTGCTTCAGATATTACTGTCAGATTATTTTCTAGAATATAAATGTACAAACACAGTATGTCCACACAAACATACACACACATTCAAATATTTGCTCCAAAAGTGTCTACTCTGTTATCTCCATCATCGACCCATGCAATGGGAGGTTGTATGAAGGAAAGACTTAATAAAGAACAGAACAGGGTGTGCTGTTTGTAGATGCTCGGTCCAGGGAGTGGCACTGTTAGAAGGTGTGGACTTGTTGGAGTAGGTGTGTCACTGTGGGTGTGGGCTTTAAGACTCTCATCCTAGCTGCCTGGAAGCCAGTCTTCCGCTAGAAGTCTTCATATGAAGATGTAGAACTCTCAGCTCCTCCTGCACCATGCCTGCCTGGATGCTGCCATGTTCCCTCCTTGATGATAATGGACTGAACCTCTGACCTATAAGCCAGCCCCAATTAAATATTGTCCTTATAAGAGTTGCCTTGGTCATGGTGTCTGCTCACAGCAGTAAAACCCTAACTAACACACAGGGGGATTTTACAATTGGTAATGGAGAAAGGCCAGGATTTTAAGTATTTCTGTGTAAGAGAGTGGCTACCAGTTGAGGGCCACAGGATGGATCACCACGTTCATATCTGACAGAAAAATCGTGTTGCAAGCTGAGTTAGAGAAAAGAACATTTTGTAACATATTCACCTATGTAAATAAGTCAGAATACTTTCTTTCCCCGTGAGGATTCACTTATCCTTGCCTCAAGTTGGATTTAATTTGGTTGGTATACTCTGAGAAAATGTTTGCATACTCAGAAAAATGAAGAAAGCTATTGACAATATCAGATTTGAATAAGATAAGCCAATTTGTTAAAAAAAAAAAACTTTAAATAATTTAATTTGCTGCCAGTTCTGGGGAAGCATCCAACATTACAGGACTACTCAGAGAAAGTTCTGGTTTTTTCCCTCATTATTCCATCAGAACCAAATATGCAAAACACGGACAAGAGCATATTGGAACGTTATAAAAGCTAATTCACAGGCAGATGTTTAAGCAATACAGAGGCCCAAAAATAAATTATTTGAGCCAAATTCCTGTTAATTCTAAGTAGAATAATTACCAGAACAGCTGACGTTCAAACGGATCTGTGCTTCTCTGTCTGTTGAGCAATTCATACAGGCTGATTATATACAATCCCCTCCTCCCCAATCACAGAAGACACGGGACAGGAAAGCAATCCATCTCATCTTCACAGGTCACACATGCCACCATCACTCTGCGTCACCTCAGTCACAGTCAGCGGATACTGACGATGGCTATGCTTCATGTGCAGACGTGCACTGTAGGCCATGTGCTAGGAAAACACATGGAGGATGAGAGACTTGACACAGCTTACGTGTCGGCTAGCCAAATCGCAGAAAAACTCCAGCTTCCGGTGGCTCGAGATACAGAGTAGCAGAAATAAGAAGACTGGAGTTCTATACAAAGAAAATTTACACGGCAGAAGAAGAATCAACACCTCACAGGTGACCTCTGACCTCCCCGTGTGTACCTTGGTACACGTCACCACATACAAGCACACAACGTGCTCAAACATACACACACACACACACACACACACACACACACATAAACACATAAACACGGGGGGGGGGAGAGAGAGAGAGAGAGAGAGAGAGAAAACGAACCTTAAAATATGTAAAGATGTAGCTAGAAAACATACTAGACATCTCCATATTCTTACAAAACCACTATAATATGGCTTGGTGTACTTTTTTATTATTTTTACTTTTATACACTGAAAGATACAAGGATATATACTTTAGGGGACCCTTTCCTTTCTTAAAAAACTTCATCCCTAAAAACTTTCTTTCAAATCTCTTTCTCTCTGTGTTCCTGTCTCTGTCTATGTCTCTGTCTGCCCCGCCCTGCCCCGTGTGTGTGTGTGTGTGTGTGTGTGTGTGTGTGTGTGTGTGTATGTGTGTGTGTGTGTGTGTGTGTTTACATGTAAAAGAAATTCAGCTAGGGACACGCCAAAGATTGTATTTTATAACATTCTTACATAAAAAGCAGATGCAATGTTTTCTGTGTATTACACGTTTATCGTGACTATTAAAATACTTTTTGTGAACTCCTAAAAACATTCAGAGCCCTTCTGTAGGCGGCACACCAAACACCACACTGGGCCTAGTGTGTATGCTAGCCCTGCTGAGATGCATCACTCTGTAGACAGTATCATACAAAGAACAGACTTTCTGTGTATCCAAGGCTAGCCCAGAATACAAGATTCTCCTCCTACAGCTGCACATGACTCTACATGTTGTTTCTGTATTGGGGATTAGGACGATACACAACATTGTCACCTTCGTACTTAGTGTGGGTCATTGGTGCCACCCTCTTCTGACTCATTCAGAGCCCAAGCGTGAGATCTGCGTCACTCGTTCCCATCAACGGCTTCCATCGCCTTTTGTTAATTTCAGTGTCTTCTCTGCGCTCTCCAGGTTCCTGTTGTTTTCCTTCCCGACTTCATTGCCGTAGCTGTTCAGCTCACAACCCACAGCTCACGTGTGGCACTTTCAACCCTACGTGTTCTTCTCATGTGTCATTCTTCCCATGGGCTGGCAGCCTGGATCAGTCACATTCCGCTATCATTCAACCCAAGTACTTTAAATTTTCTAGCTCAGTTTCTGTTCTGTGAGATGAGGTTTGCGCCGGCTTTTAAGCTTTTATCCCCCTAATTCCTGGCATTTTCAATTAGATTTCTGTTTTTCATTAGAGAAACAAAGTAGTCTGTGTGAAACTGATCCCTAAAAGCGTTCTGAGACAGTTTGACTGCAGTTGTTAAAGTTCTCATAACTACTGCCATGTGCACGGAAGTTTTCATGCTCCATGGCTGCCAGAGTTTCTTGGTCTCTGCCACTAAATGGCAGTTGATGGTTCTGTGAGACAAATAGTAAGTTTTAAAGAATGTGGCTCCTGGAAGGTCAACCTAAGTCCAGGACGTGGCCTCTCACTGTAGAGAGATGCACAGTATAGCCCACGGGTCATTTAAAAACAAGAACAGGGCACAGCTTTGGTGATTTGGGGAGCAGTTACAGGGAGGATTCTGGGTATAGTATTTGAAATTCTCAAAAAATGAAAACACCTTTGTAAATGTATGTTCCTTTTATTTTGGACTAGGATTCCATGTATCTCATAAGTCATAGTGATTGGTTGCCTGTGAAATCATTTAGTTCTTTAGTAAGTTTTGAATTCTGTCCTCTCACGCCCTGGGAGAAATATGTTTATTTATTTTAATTTTTTGGCATCGGATGATGCAAAGCTATGATACTGGGAAGTTAAAATTCAGATTTGCTGTATTCATCTACTAAAGATTTACATTACAAGTAACGGGTTTCTGCCTTTATCACTTAATACACTTGTAATACATTCTATTTTATTTTTATATGAATGCATCAGTATTCCAGTTTTCACTGGCTGAGAATTTGCTTGACATGTTAGCAAACACCACTGCTCCCCATGGGTGAGGTTGATTGAAATCATTGTTTAGGGAAGGGCGGTTGGGATGGAGAGAACCTCAGCCTTGGGTGAAGGATCTAAGGGCTGGCAGGGAAGCTAACCGTGCAGCAGATGCAGAAGATGCTCTCAGGAGAGATGCTGCCTGCAGCAGAGGGGCACTCCTGCTGGGATGCTCTACCTATGCCCCCTCCAGCCCCCTGAAAGTGAGAGGATGCTCTCAGTGGTTAGTCCAGGAGAAGCGACGTTTCCAATGGCTGAGAAGAGTCGCCTTTGTGCTCCCTGTGGGAGGTGACAGATGTTTGTTATGCTCAATGGTATTGTCTATTTTCTAGTCAGTATTTCACTGAAAAAGAAAAAGTCTAATTCACCTTGCTCTGCAGTCCGAGGCCCCAGCGCTTCGCAGAGACTCTGTTCAGCACACCTTTAAGTGTGGCGTCAGAGCTCCTGCTCTGTCCTTTGTTGGAATTTATTCGTCAGATCGACCGTTCTGATTGGCTTTCTCTACGAGCATGCAAGTACACTTTAATCATAAACTGCATCACAGAGGTCGTGAGAGTGAGTTTTAAATGTAAACTTACATGGATTTCTACATTAAAATCTAAATTTAAAAGTGTATTTCTGTCTCCCGATCTGTACACAGAATTGCTGTCCAATACATTACCTATAACGTTTAAAATATTTCTAAATTTAGGCACTTAATTTTAATTTAAAAGTATTCAAGGAGACTTTTAATGTTCCTTTCCTGTTTATGAATTTTATGCATAGTTTATTTTCTCTGTCTACATACTTTACAGGGTCTCTGTGTAGTCCTGGCTATCCTGGAACTCATTCACTCTGTAGATCTGACTGAGCTTGAACTCAGAGATCCGAGTGCCTCTGCTTCTGAGTGCTGGGATTAAAGGCGTGTATCGCCACTGCTCAGCTCATAGTTTATTAATGTTAGCCCACAGACAATACATTTATAGTTTTCATACTGATTTGTCACCTCACAACGTCCCCTTGCACAGAACCTCCATGGCCACAACCTCCCCTGATTCCGCAGAAAAGCAACAATCTCTTTCCATCCCTGTAATTCCTGCTTTATACAATGTTATCTAAGTGAATTATCTGACATTTTAGGCAAGCTTTAGTTATCTTACAGTAACTGTTTGGTATCCAGAAGTCCTTCCCAGCCCAGTGGCGTTTTATCTTTCCAATGTGTGTTCTAGTGCGTATCCGTTCTTTATTTCCCTCTGAGGCTTTAATGAGAGAAATGAAATCATTGCTACAATGCTAAATGCAGCAGCAGCGTTGGGGAGCCCTGTCTGTGGCTTCTGAGCAGTCCCTATACGTAACTGTTCAGCATGGATATTAGAAATACAGTGAAATTTACTACAGGGAAGTAGGAAACCTTTGAGACATGGGCCTCACAGCAGGCCCTTGGGTTACCAAGTGCCGGCTCTACACGGCCATCCTGACTTCTCTCTCTTTGCCTACTTATCCTTAGGTGAGCGGTCTCCTCAGCCACATATCTCCACTATGATGTCTGTGCTCACCAATGGTCCAAGGACTGAGGAGCCACTTGACTGTAAAAGTATCTTTTCTTTGCCGATTCAGTTGTTGTCTCACGGCTTCCTGTCTCGTCTGCCTACCTAGGCCTAGTCCTGGAGGCTTCCAGCCTCTGTACAAGGTTGGGGCCTGCTCCTTTTAACACAAGCGTAGTGTACCCACTTTTAACACGAGCGTAGTGTACCCACTTTTAGCACGAGCATAGTGTACCCACTTTTAACACGAGCGTAGTGTACCCACTTTTAACACGAGCGTAGAGTGCCCACTTTTAACGCGAGCATAGTGTACCCACTTTTAACACGAGCGTAGTGTACCCACTTTTAACACGAGCATATGTACCCACTTTTAACACGAGCATAGTGTACCCACTTTTAACACGAGCGTAGTGTACCCACTTTTAACACGAGCGTAGTGTGACCACTTCTAACATGAGCATAGTGACCCACTTTTAACACAAGCATAGTGTATCCACTTTTAACACAAGCATGGTGTATCCACTTTTAACACAAGTGTAGTGTACCCACTTTTAACACGAGCATAGTGTACCCACTTTTAACACGAGCGTAGTGTACCCACTTTTAACACGAGCGTAGTGTGACCACTTCTAACATGAGCATAGTGACCCACTTTTAACACAAGCATAGTGTATCCACTTTTAACACAAGCATAGTGTATCCACTTTTAACACAAGTGTAGTGTACCCACTTTTAACACGAGCATAGTGTACCCACTTTTAACACGAGCGTAGTGTACCCACTTTTAACACGAGCGTAGTGTGCCCACTTTTAACACGAGCGTAGTGTACCCACTTTTAACACGAGCGTAGTGTGCCCACTTTTAACATGAGCGTAGTGTACCCACTTTTAACACGAGCGTAGTGTGCCCACTTTTAACACGAGCGTAGTGTACCCACTTTTAACACGAGCGTAGTGTGCCCACTTTTAACACGAGCGTAGTGTACCCACTTTTAACACGAGCTTAGTGTGCCCACATTTAGCACGAGCATAGTGTGCCCACTTTTAACACGAGCGTAGTGTACCCACTTTTAACACGAGCGTAGAGTGCCCACTTTTAACGCGAGCATAGTGTACCCACTTTTAACACGAGCGTAGTGTACCCACTTTTAACACGAGCATATGTACCCACTTTTAACACAGGCGTAGTGTACCCACTTTTAACACGAGCATAGTGTGCCCACTTTTAACACGAGCGTAGTGTACCCACTTTTAACACGAGCATAGTGTGCCCACTTTTAACACGAGCGTAGTGTGCCCACTTTTAACACGAGCGTAGTGTGCCCACTTTTAACACGAGCATAGTGTGCCCACTTTTAACACAAGCGTAGTGTGCCCACTTTTAACATGAGCATAGTGTGCTCATTTCATGTTCAGTCTCCATCTTACTCATAAGGTGAAGTTCAGGTTCTCAGACTTCGCTTCCCAGAAGTAACTATCCATAGTGGAGACTGAAGAGCTCTTCTAAAGGTCATATGTCAGTGGTTGTGTTACACATGCTCTGTTTTCTCAGTGCATGGAAATTCCCCGGTCCATTCGTCTATCCCCCACCAGCTCACAGGTTTGCTGGTAATACCTTGTCTAGTTAGCTAAAAGGTAATACTGACTCCCCTTTGCCCTCTGGACTTCCGTACTTGGCTTTTCCTATACAAAGCCTGCCCCAAGAACAGACTCGGCCCCTAGTCCTTTTCTGTGTTCCTGATCAATCAGTCTTGGGGGGTGTGTTCAATAAACTATTCCTGTTTAACTGAGATCAATGCGCCTATGGTTTGTGTGGAGATGCCTGAAGCACAACACAATCGACTCTAAGCCTGGAATATTTTCAGTTTCTGAGAATTACTGCTAAATAAACTCAGCCCTTTCTAGATCTCTCTGATCTCTCATTGGCTGGTTCAACCCAGCTGTTCTGGCTCAAACGCCTCTGCAAGCTGACGGACTCTCACTCTCTGGCTCATTCTGTCTTCACCTGTGTCTGGCTTGTCTCGCTCCACAGCCTGTCTCTGTAAAACTGACCAGCAAAACTACCTCACTTTTTCCTCTCTCTGCACTGCCCCTCAGCTATGTCCCCTGTCCTCTCTCTTCTCAGCAGAGTTGGGCCTGTCCTGCCCTGTCAAATCTATCTCTGATTCATCACTTTGTCTGCCACTCAATTAGACATTACTTTAAACATGGATGCTTCCTTCCACAAACTAACGTTACCTTCATTGTTTGGGATTAAAGGCGTGTGCTAAGCTGAGCCACACCGCAATTAGAAGCAGGTTTTTCCAGTAAACAACACAATCTCGGGGTTCATGGTCTGATCAAATATCCTGCAACATTCGATCTTGAAGTAAAGCTGACATAAACCGAAAATAAGGAAAGACAGTCCACTCCTCACAGAAAGGTAAATCCTCTGGGTACTGCATTGCCTTCACAGAAGGCTATCTTAACAGGGCCTGTTCTACTTCTCCTTCTCCTCCGAAATTAATGTACACTCTAAATTTTGCTCTTTAATGAGTAAAGAAACATTTAAATATATACAGTATCTTTTCTAAGACACAGGTAGTAAGCTTTGATAAATAGCCTATACTAGTAAGAAAGTCTGTACATTGTTGAAAATGACTTAAAAATTATGTAATATCAAAAAAAATCCCTCCCAGATACTGGTAAATAACCTTGAACATAATAACCTTTCTGCCTATAAGCGTTCCATGACAACTGACAGCCTTAATGCCATCTATCATGTGACTCTGCTATTGCAATACTCACGGGTGCTTTAAATGTAATACTTCTTCTATCTGTACATTAATCTGAGAGAATAAACTACTCAGAGACAAGGGCTCCTTTGTGAGTGTGTATTAACAATAAGAATTACATACTCCCGAAAGGATATACAAACAGCAAATCTACATAGAACTTCAAATGCATCTGCCTTTGTTTACCGTAAAATATTGTGATATTGTGTGCTGACAGTGTCAGAAACATGACACATGAAACAGAATCTGAATGACCTGAGATATGTGAAGTAAAATTTTATTTCCCAATGAACCGTATAATTTATCGCTCTTGAATGATACTCACAGTTGAGAACTGCAGCATCAAACGAGGCTGCAGTCTACAGACCTTCTTCCTCCTCAGTCCCTTACCTGTCTCACTTAAGAGCGCAATGTCACGGATGATTAGACACTGCTGTAGACGCAAACACATGTCCAAGCCACTCAGTTCCACTTCACTAAGCTCTCCTTTATCTTTTTGTATGAAGAGGCACATGTATAAAATTATTTTAAATTAACTGTGTGGGCTGAAGAGAATATGCATTTTAAACTGTAAATGTGTCTAATGCATCGTCACAATTGCAAAGTTCAACAAAGTTTAAAGTTTGTATTTGTTTTCTTTCCTCAGTGACTTTTGCTTATTCAAAGGGCTGCTATTGTCTGGAAACATTCACAAGTATCTGAAGCAAATTAAAGACACCGAGCTTAACTTTTGTGAAAAAGTTTGACGTTGGCATGAAATCTTTAGTGAAAGTTGCTGGTGAGATTACATCTGCTGGTCTCCTTTCCTTGGGTACCCGGTTGTTGTTGTGTTGTTGGTTGTGGTTTTTATTTGCTGTGAACCACAATTCAGGTGTGTTCTGTCTGTCCCATAGTTCCCAAATGAGAAGACAAATATGACACCAATAAATTAGCATGATTGAAGTTTGAGGACAGAAAAGCTGGTACCCAGTCCCCATGTTCTTCTTACCACTTACTTGGAGAGTAATCAATAAAATATTGTTTACTGATAAAGATAAAACTGTAACTCACTACAAATAACAGGTTATGGGTTGGGGATTTAGCTCAGTGGTAGAGCGCTTGTCTAGCAAGCGCAAGGCCCTAGGTTCGGTCCTCAGCTCAGGGAAAAAAAAAAACAGTTTATGGAATTCTCAGAAGAAAATGTGGCTGTGGTTCATTTCCATAGAAATAAACCTATGTGGAGAAAACGAAGCTCTTGGTGGTGCTGAGGACCTGACTATAGAGTTAAGTCATAACTCAGTTATATTCTTTTCAAAACTTTTATTGGATATTTTATATATTTATATTTCAAATGTTATCCCTTTCCCCCATCTCCTACCTCCCTCCCCCTGCTTCTATAAAGATGCTCCCACTCCCATCCAACCAGTCCCACCTCAATGCCCTGGGATTCCCATACACTGGGGAAATGAGCCTTCACAGGACCAAGGGCTTCTCCTCCTAATGAGCCAGACAAGGCCATCCTCTGCTACATATGTGGCTGGAGCCATGGGTCCCTCCATGTGTACTCTTTGGTTAGTGGTTTAGGCCCTGGGATCTCCAGGGTGTCTGGTTGGTCAATACTGTTGTTCTCCCTATGGGGAGTATCTCTAACACCTCCCCTTGCTCAGTCCCATGATTGGCTACAAGCATCCTCATCTGTATCAGCAGGGCTCTGGCAGAGCCTCTCAAGAGACACTCATATCTGGCTCCTGTCAGGAAGCACTTCTTGGCATCAGCAATAGTGACTGGGTTTGGTGACTGCATATTGGATGGATCTCCAGGTGGGGCAGTCTCTGGATGACCTTTTCTTCAGACCCTGCTCCACTCTTTGTCCCTGTATTTCCTCCCGTGAGTATTTTGTTCTACCTTCTAAGATAAACCATCTAAACAGTCCCATAACCCATAAAGAAATAGAAGCAGTCATTAAAAGTCTCCCAACCAAAAAATGCCCAGGACCTTCTATCAGACCATCGAAGACCTACTACCAATACTCTTCAAACTATTCCACAAAATAGAAACAGAAGGAACACTACCCAATTCCTTCTATGAAGCCACAATTACGCTTATACCTAAACCACACAAAGACCTACAAAGAAAGAGAACTTCAGACTAATTTCCCTCAAGAATATCCATGCAAAAACTACTCAATAAAATTCTTGCAAACCAAATCCAAGAACACATCAAAACAATCATCCATCACGATCAAGTAGGCTTCATCCCAGGGTTGTAGGGATGGTTCAATATATGGAAATCCGTCAATGTAATCCACTATATAAACAAGCTCAAAGAATAAAACCACATGATCATCTTGTTAGATGCTGAGAGAGCATTTGATAAAATTCAACACCTCTTCATGATAAAAGTCTTGGAAAGATCAGGAATTCAAGGCCCATACCTAAACATAGTAAAAGCAATATGCAGCAAACCAGTAGCCAACATTAAACTATATGGAAGGAACCTGAAGCAATCACACTAAAATCAGGGACTAGACAAGGCTGCCCACTCTCTCCCTACCTATTCAAAGTAGTACTTGAAGTCTGAGCCAGAGCAATCAGACAACAAAAAGAGGTCAAAGGGATGCGAATTGGAAAGGAAGACGTCAAGATATCACTATTTGCAGATGATATGATAGTGTGCTTCAGGAACCCCAAAAGTTACACCAGAAAACTCCTAAACCTGATAAACAGCTTCAGCCAAGTGGCTGGGTATAAAATTAATGCAAACAAATCAGTCACCTTCCTCTCCTCAAAGGATAATCGGGCTGAGAAAGAAATTAGGGCAAGGACACCCTTCACAAGAGTCACAAAGAACAAACTACCTCAGTGTGACTCTAACCAAGCAAGGGAAAGATCCGTAAGTCGGTTTCTTTCATCTGTTCATGGACACTGTTCCGAGAGGACAGGCTGCTTCTCTGCAAGGCTGCACAGGGCAGAGAGCAGCAAGAGCTCATCCTCTGTTACACGGGCCTCTGCTCTGCTCTGCATTCTTCCTGTGAGCCCCGTCATCTGTGTCCGATACTTAAGCTCTATAAACTGCACTTATTAAATGAGGATAATGATTTTATACACTTCACCATTTGTAAAGAAAGACTGAAGCAGTCTAATTTAATGGCCTTTGTCATAGAATCCAGGACACGGAAAGGAAAGTAATTTTATTTCCATTGTTAATAATTTCATATTCGTGGCTCAGTCCCTTCTTACAGGAACAATGTGAACACATGCTCCCATTATAAAGCTCAGAGGTGGTCACAGACCTTCTAAAGATACTCATTGTCTTCCTACCTATGGAAAACTCACCATCTGCTCCCTTAGATCACAGCCGTAGGGTGAGTGAGTGTTTATTTCTGTCTTACACAGATGGCGGTTTTTTTCCCCTCACTTTCACTACGCAGCACACAACTCATTTCTGTGTTTAGGTCACTGATCCAAAAAGTGGACAGAAGCAGGATCACAGTGAACAGGAGTAACAGAAGGTACTGTGTCTAACTCTGGACAACGAAAAATGATGAATGGTCTTTTAAAAGTATGAGCTCTGGACTAATTTTCATGATTACTGACGTGATTCATAAAATATACATTTTATCTAGCCACCTTTTAAATATCTATATTAACCATCATTTTATAGTCTAAGGTACCTCAGCTCAGAACATCAAGTCAAGTGCTTTGTACATAAAGATTCCTACAGATCCAATGTCTTTCTGTGCACCACAGTGAAGACCTCTGGCCCACTCTGCCCAGGAATGGACTGTGGCCTTCAATGAACTGGTGCCTCCATTGTCCTACTAAAGTCATATATCACTTCTTTAAAAACAGAATTTTCACAAACCACAACATGTGTCAATATCTTAAGAACATTCAAGTATACAATTTGACTTAATGTATTTAAAAAGTAGTTAAACATAATAAATTTACACTATTAAAAGGATTGGAAGTAAATTTTAAAATAATCCTAAGTAACTATGAGTAAAAGTTTGATTTGTTCCCAAATTTATCTACTCATTTTATAAACTTCTAAGTCCACTAAGTCTTAAAAATAAAAGTAGAAACTGAAAAGTAAAAGAAACAAAAGAGAAAAACAAAACAAATGTTGTGTAGTTTAAGTTTGATTTGGAAAACTTTCTTGAATTTAAAGCTAGTTACAGCTTAAGTTTCTACAATGGCAAAAGATTTAACATTTACAGCAAATTCTTAACAGTGATACATGGTCTCACATGACAGACACATTTACTTATGCATCGTAATTCAAGTCATTGACCGCACGTTGTAATTAAATTTCTGGAACTATGCTTGGAAGCTTTTGGTGATTTCTGAAAACGCTGGACATAGTTTAGCCGATTACTGTATGATGTTCTAGTTTGCTTCTGGGTTGCTGTGACAACACACTCTGACAACAAGAAACTTAGAGGGTTATGTGGCTTAGACTTCCAGGTCACTTCTTCACTGAGGGAAGTCAGGGCAGGAAATGAAGCAGAGGCCATGGAGGAGCCTTGCCTGCTGAACTCCACTCTGGTGATCACAGTATTAGGCTTACAAGGCCCAGGACCACCCGCTCAGGAAATGATGCAGCCCACAGTAGACTGGGCCTTCCTACTGAAATTAACACAATCCTCCACGAAATATTCAGTCAACCTGATAAAAACAATTACTCAAATGAGAAAAAGGTAGTTCTAAGGACTGGAAAGATAATTTGGTGATTACGAGAACTGGCTATTCTTCCAGAGGATCCAGACTCAGTTCCCAGCACTCACACGTTAGCTCACAACCATCTGTAATTCAAACTCCAGGGAATCCTGACCCCTCTTCTTGCTTTAGCACTAAGCAGACAAGTGGTACACAGACATACAAGCAGTCAACACAGACATGCACATAAGTAAAAGTAAATTCTTTAACAGCCTAAATGGTGATTCTAGATGGCACCAAGATAACAATTAAGGCTAACTATTTTACATGGTTATCACAGTTAATGCTAACTAGTACACATGATTACCATGTTGTTGACAATTAATGCTAACTAGTACACATAGTTATCATGTTGTTGATAATTAATGCTAACTAGTATGCATGGTTATCATACTTGCTAATGAGTACACATGGTAATTATGTTGTTTACATGTTACCTAGTACACGTGGTCATCATGGTGTTGACGATGCTAACTGGTACGCATGGTTATCTCACTCTCTTGTCACAAGTATGGAAGGAAATGGGCAATAAGTAAATTTCCTCGCACTTTCCTGTGGAGGTATTTCGACTTGAGATTCTAAAACAGGATTTCATCATTCAGATATTATTTTCAAGTTAATCCTTCGTGCTACTAGTTGGGAAAAATTTCTTAACACAAGGGTTCAGATTTCTGCTATATTCCTGGGGACTCACTAGAAAGCAACAGCTTCAAACATCAGAAGATAACTGTTGTACATAGCAAAATTAATAATACAGGATTTAAGAGTGCTAGAAAAGTAAGTTTGCTCAGTGTGATCTGCATCATAAATTACCAACCTTTCAAATCTGAAACTGCTGTGGGAACAATGAAGGCCACGATGTCATGCAGTCTATGACTGTGCAGAACGTTCCTGCTAAACCTACAGCAGATATTGTTTGGTGTTCAACCAACAAAAGACTTTTTCATACAGATTTCTGCATGCGAGCACTATTCGGGGTAATGGGGACAATGGCCTCTTATCCTAGTGACTATTTCTGGAGGCAGGAGATGAAAATTTGCATATGTGGATGAAGAGGGGAGCCAGAAATGACCTATGATAAAGTGACAGCCAGACTGTTGCTAACGCTGACTAAAGCAGGGACCATGACCATTGACCGCAGTAACAGGAACGTCATTGTTTGACACCACATTCTTTGGGAATGGCCACTCTTTGGGATTTCAGTCAACGTGAAACACAGTTAACCAAGAGCCGGCATTCGAGTCTTCTAGAGGGAAGTTCCCCCAGTGCCTTCTTCAATTACCACAGTCAGGCTCTTCTGGAATGAGGCCCCCAAGGGTCCCACATAGAGCGGGAATCAGGGTGGAAGTGAGCATGTGGCAGAGGCAGCCTGTGAACACCAAAGCATCTTACGACTAGGAGAAGGACGCTGAATCGTCGGCGGAAACGACAAGCTTGGTTATTCTTACCTAGTCATCGTTCATAAGCAGAAGGATGGTTAAAACAGGCCACAGAAACCTAGAATTTTACTGTTACATTTTCACAGCCAATGGTGGAAGGACTAATAGACAGAGGCTGTCTTGTCCATCGCAGAAGGTGAACTGAAATGCATTGCTCTGAGAAAAGCAGACACTCAGCATCGATGCCACCCTCTCACATCAACACATTTGAACTAGGATTGTTTAAAGTGTGTGATAAACATGAGGAAATGCTCCTGGTGGAAAATGTGTTGATTAATAAACAAATTCTGAAAGATACCAGTGAACCTCATTACGTTGACCTTGAGCAAGAAGTCATCGGGAAATATTATCACGGCATTAATGCATTAACAGGAAGACAATGTCCCTCGCATTTTATCACGCGCCACTGAACTGTAACAAACGCTGACAGTTAAAGAGCAAACCACTAAACATTATGACACCATCTCGGTGACAGCTGAAGAACAGAACTGACTACAAGCATTGCTTCAGATTGATTAGGGCGAGCATGGCGAGAAAATACAAAAATAAACTGATTTAAGGCATTTAGGTAGCATCTGTAATACTGGCACCGTACAAGCAAGTATGTGGGATGCAATATTTTGGTCATTTACTGCCGCTAATTTATATTTAGGTCTTATGTATAGTCCTATCATAGAAACATCTATTACAAAGCAGTGTTCAATAACCTTGCTTCATTACCAAGCAATTCATGACAAAGGTCTTTGGGAGAAGCAATAATATTTGCATAATAATTACAAGCACAGAGCTCAAGCTTGAAACGCTATAACCATATTCCAAGAGTTTTCTTTCTTATAAATTAAATTTTCCCCAGAAGCACTTCCAAACTCAATGTTGGGTTTATGAAATTTATTACTTAAAGTTCACTTTCAATGGAATGTAACATCCATCTCCACCTTTAAAATGAAAAGCAGATAAGGATACTTCTTAATTATTTTTGATTGGATAAACTGAGCAGGAAGGCACGCATTTTCAGTGTAGCAATAAATTAAGTGTGCCATCCCCGCTAACGTTTGCGTGGCATCTGTGCTTGTCACCGTGAGGGCCCTACAGAAAATGCACATTCCCGGAGTCAAATATGCAGTCGCATTTGTGTAACTGCCATTGAACTTTTGCCTCTCAGTAAAGGCTTGTGTGAAAATCCTTATGAGAAACACAATGCTGGACCTTAACAAAGGGGATGATTCAAGCCATCACTACTACATTTCGATGTATTCCAGAACAACCAATGTTAGCAGATGAATTTAGTACTTTTACTGCACTGGAATATGAGAAAATCAGATAAAAATATTTTTAGTTCCTTCTGCCCATTCCATTTTTCCTTCCATAATATAGGTAATTTTCCTGCTAATGAAGTAAAAAATAATATGTCATTCAAATTTCATTTACAAAAGAGAAGAACTCATCAAAGCAGCAAAGATTTGGCCAAAGTCAGCCAAGATTAAAGGCTAATTACCTTAACAAACAACGTCCACCACGGTTCTGTCTGCAGATGCCGTCACACACGCACTGAAGGGCAGTGTCTCCCTAACTACTGTCTGCCACAAAACTGTCTGTCGCATTACAATGAGGATACATGACCACTATAGTACAAAGGTACAAATAAGACAATGCATGTTAAACATAGCTCTAAGGCCTTCCTGCTATCAGCTATCAAGTTCAAATAATCCTAAGGTCACAAATAGAACTGGTCCTCAGAATATTACGTTTTGTTTGTTACTAAAGTAAAGCAAATCACTACCCCTGAGTTGAGAGGAATACCAACAACACAGCTCAGTTCCCAAGGACCAAGATGGACTGCTCGTGGTGAGCTCAACTGTACAAACACTGGCCATAAGAAAACCCTGCACAGCAGCTGGAGAGATGGCAGCTCAGGGGCTAGGAGCACTTCCTGCTCTTACAGAGGACCCAGGCTCGGTTCTCCACATGCACATGGTGACTAACAACTAACGACTGCCTGCAACTCTGGTTCCAAGCCCTCTCCTGCCCTCCACAGACCTGTCACATAATTACAGAAGCTCACATACATACAAATAATGGATGGATGGGTGGATGGATGGATGGATAGATGGATGGATGGATGGATGGATGGATGGATGGATGGATGGATGGACGGACGGACGGACGGATGGGCAGACAGACAGACAGACAGACAGACAGATCTTCTGTAAATGAAAACAGAATGGTACTGACCTTACTATGTGTTGTGGGTGGGAAAATATCAGTGTTCTTGAATACATAAAAACAACTATTTTGGAAGAGTGTGACATTTCCCCATAGAGTCAAACAAAGGATTCCAATGACACAGGAAATGATCACAAGAATTGACATAGGACTACATGAACTTGAAATGTTCTGCGCAGCAAAGTAAACAATCACCAGGGTGAACAGAAAGATTACACAATGAGAACACATCTGCACCAACTATTCATCAGATGTGAGATGTGATTAATATTGACTATACATAACCAGAGAAACAAGAAAAATCCTATCATCCAGTCAATAGTTGGGCTAATGAACAGAACACACAGTTCTCAAATGAAGGCATACAAAGAATCAATTAATACTTGAGTAAGTGTTTTACACCCTAACCAACGGACAAAAGCTAAGAAAAATTCTGTTGGGATTCTATTTCAACCCAGCTTCAAAAACTAAGAGAAGAAACATGGGCATGGAGAAGGAGCGCACTGCTAGTCACCGCCGTGGCCATCAGGAAAAGCGGCTGTGCTGTCAGTACAGGAGCTCCCCATATGATGAGAACCAGAAACAGAACTGCTCTACACCCAGCGAGCTCCAGGTCAGCCCAGCGAGCTCTAGGCCAGCGAACTGGGAAACGGAACTTTAATGAATGGATACAAAGAATGAGAAGTGTGCACGTATGCGTGGACACACACACACACACACACACACACACACACACACACATGAGAGAGAGAGAGAGAGCACAATCAGTGAATTAAGAGTAAAATGGCTTGACTTTGAAATCCGTAAGTAGATTTAAGTCTAACACAGAAAAACAATATATGGCCTATGTATAGAATCTTGATTTAATTGTGTGTGTGTGCGTAGGGACATGAGAAGTGAATGCTGGGAGGAAAATAGAATAAATGTGACTTAATGATGGGGAAATAAGGATTGTCTGGGGTAAGGAAGGGAGGCAGAGGGACAGAGAGGGCCATGGACGGGGAGAGACGAGGAAATAGTACATGACAACATAGAGGAAAGCCACCAGACGCAGTGCTTCATAAGTTAAACAGTAAAACAATCGAAGACAATGGAAGTTTCCAATCAAATTCACACTGTGGTTATCAGTCTGCTGTACACTGTGAATTCGAAGCTTTCCAATATTTAAGACCTTCGCTGCCAGATCGGTGATGACTTTTTGGTCTGACAAAATGACATGGGTCAGCATATAGAAGCGCAGCATCTCTACTATTCAGTGTTCTCTAGCCAACCAACATGTGCTGCCAAAAAAGGACACACAGCCATGAAAGATTGAGACTGACGTCACCTAATGGTCACTGGCCAATCTGGACTGAAGAATCAAGGAACCAAAGCTACAGTGATGTGCAGAGGCTTCTGAGATGGCACTCTCTGTCCTCCATTGTGCAAGGCCACAGTCTCTTTAAACAGTTTAATCAGGATAACAGATATTGTGTGTGGAAACCAGAGGTCAGCCACGATAGCTTCCTCTGTCATGACCTACCTTATTCCCGTTTGACAGTGTCTCTCCTGAACCTGCAGCTCTCTGTTCTGGCTGGATTGAGCACTGTGATCCCACAATGCTCAGCTTTCTGTGTGGCTTCTGGAAATCCAACCCCAGGGCCCCATGTTCACCTAATGAACACACTGTGAACTCAGGACTCCTCCCAGCCCCACCGTACTGTTCCGACTACACTGACTTTGTGGGTGCTTTTGGAAATTACCATGATTCCTGTGGATTACTCCATTTTCTCCATCCAGCTCCTGAGTCCCAAGGCCACTTTCAAACCTTGAATATGAATTTAGAGTTTTGTTTACTAGGGATTTGCACTGCATCTGTGGGTCCCTTAGGGCAGCATAGATAGTCTATGTTAATTCCACAGACATGGGGTTAACAGATATGTTCCATAACTCAGCAAGTGTTGGCGAGGATGTTGAAAACAGAAAAGTACTGTACATTTGCAAATCACGATAGTCATTATAGGAGAGAGCAAAGAGGAATCTCAAAGAATTAAAAATATAACCACCATATGACCCAGCAATGATGCTTCTGGATACAAATATGAAGGGAATGATACAAAGAGACGTCTGTGCTCTGTGCCCTCTGCAGCAAAATTAACAACAGCTGACACAGGGAGTCAAAGTATCCATAGATAGATGAATGGGTAATGAAAATCACACATGAGTGCAAGTGACACACACACAAACACACACACACACATACACGCACACGCACATGCACACATGCATACATGCACACACACACTCAAGCACACATGCACATGCAAATGCATGCACACACACACTCAAGCACACATGCACATGCAAATGCATGCACACACATACTCAAGCACACATGCACATGCAAATGCATGCACACACACTCAAGCACACATGCACACATATACATAGGCACAGGCACATTCACATGCAAATGCATGCACACACACACATGAACACATACACACATGAACACACACACACACACACACAAATGCGCGCGCACACACACTACTCAGCATCATAAAAAGGAAATTCTGTCATTTGTGACAACAAAGATGGACCGGGATGGCAATAGGCTAAGTGAAGTCACAGGAAGGCTGAGAAGGGACGGAATGATAGAAGAGAAGTCACAAAAGCAGGGGAAAGAATCATAGTGACCAAGAGTGGGGCTGTAAGACTGCAGAGTTCAGTCAGTCGGATAGTAAGGAACAGTGCAACTGAACCACTGTGCACCACGGTGACTGTGATTAATGATACCGTGTTTTGAAAACTGGCAAGAATATTTTAAATGGTGTCCTGGCTGAGAAAGATGAGCTACGAAACAATGTGTGACACACACAGAACACAGTGCTCTGCAGAGCAGTCAGGTACAGCTTCTCCCTGTAAATTTCAAAAGTAGATCGTGTTGGCCCATATGTATGTATTAATTTTTAAGTAAAATTAGTTTCTTTGTCAGTGCGTACCAGTGTAACACTACGATAAACACTGTAAACTTAGGGCTTAGAGTCACTTGACTTTTTAAGTTCTTTGGGATAAAATGAAATTATGTGTCTTAAAACAAACTCCACTCAATGAAATTTATACATTGGCACCCATTCAAGGATTTCTAATATTCTAAAAGGCTAGTGCGCTAATGTTTCTTAATGGGTCTCAAACTGCTTTAGAAAGTGAAATCATACTATTTAATTCAGAAGCCAAATAAATTTTAAAAAGATTTTCTTCTCATATTCCCAGTAATCAGCCATTTTGAGTTGTACTCTCCACACACCGACTCACATCTAAATACCTTTAATTCCCTCCTGTGAAGGGAAATGTTTGTCTTACAAACCAGTGAACGTGATCGTAAGCCACACCGGGTTTCTCAGAAACAGTTAAATAACTATGTAGTCATCCCACCATCTCTCGTTTTCCTAAGAGTGAGTTGTCCACTGCCTTTTAAGTCTTTTTCTCTGGGATAGTCTTTGTCATAAAGACTCCTCTGCGAATGGGTCTAGGAAATCTCTTCTCTGCACAGACCTCAGGCTTGACCCATTCTTTGTTTGGCCCATGGAATATCTGGAGATGTGCTCTAGGTCAGGAGCTGACAGGAGCCTCGGCAGCTAATGGCTTGACTCCAACTAGTCCTGAGCTTCTGAAGCATGCCTTCTCAGGTGGTGGCTGCTCCTGCGATAGAAGCTTTCCAGAGAGAAAACCTTTACAACAGTAACAGCCAGTCTGTCGGCCACATAACACATGTGGCTTCTATTAGATGTCAGAGTTGATGCTACAGCTGGTACGGCTACACTTAAGGTCCCTGTCAGCTTCACGTCTAAGGAGTGGGTGTCATTAGGACCTTGTTATCCAACAGGAAAGGTCGGTGAATCTGTAATTTATGCATATAAGCTAACTACATGAAACAGGCTGTAATTAAGAGGTCTGGAAATGTGGTGCCCGTCAAGCCAGCTGTTGCTGCTGAAAACGGCAGACAGGTACCTGAGCTCAGAGGGGAGCCGCCCTTCCTGGGTGGAAGGGATGGAAGAGAAAACCTCCCTGAGTCCACACAACTTTTGATGTAGTCAGTAAATTAAGTTGCCCTTCCAAACCACTTAGCTAAATGTCTCAGGATAAGGTATCAAATGATGGGCTCAAGATATCCTTAACTAGAGAGCTAGCTAAATCAACATATCTAGGAGAGAGGACAGACACGCAGATCAATGCTGGTTACTGTCACTTCCTGACAGGAACCATGAGCTGGGACACCTGGCTGACGGCACTCAGAAGCAAACAGAAAGGCAGCTACGTTCCAAAGTTCTTACTTCAGAATGGCTCTCATACTGTTTGAAGACTGGCTGCCTGGAGCTTTTGGTGAATGCTGAACATACATGTCAGGCGAAAGATGCAAACCAAAAGTGCCCAGAGTCAGGGCAAGCGCAGTGTCCAGAGAGGAGACTCTAGAGGCAGGTGAGAGGAACCTGGAACTCGGGTGGGCAGCAGCATTAACTGCACACTTGAAAGAGGTGCAGGCAAAACTGCGTGAATTCCATTTTGAGAGGCAGTTCCAAAGACAGTAATCAAAACATAACTTTACAGGCAGAAGATCTGGGAAAAGCTTCTCCATGTCAGGAGAGAACACTGTCTCTATAGTTCTGCATGGTCAGGGCTTACTGACAAAATATTAGCAATGTCAGACGATTATTGAATAGCAAGTAAATATTGGAAGTTAAGGGAAGAAATATTCAAGACAGTTTAGACACCTCAGTCATTTTTGCTCCAATGTGTTGATGAGAGACGTTTCTACTCCCCTCAAACACTCTGTGTTCACATCCTGAAGCAAGAACACCACTCCCAAGACCCAGAGTGGAGGAGAGGCACCGTGAAAGCTTCCCTCTATTATCTACAACCCCGCCTTAGAGCGGGGAGATCTAGGATCTAAGATCTCATCGGCTGTATCCCACTGTTTCGTGAAGGGGAGCTGGGTCCAGAGAAGTGACAGAAATCTGTAAACTCTCTCAGAACAACACAGATCTCAAATTCAGGACAACGCCATACGTGTATCTGTCTGACTGTCCATTCATCTGTATTTTTAAGTTAACAACCATACTGGCATCTAGAACACTCCACAGTTTCAGAAGAAATCCCTAGACTTAAATGGAAGCAGATTCTACAGTGCCCCCACGCCCCACACGCACGCCTCTAAAAATAAACCGTGTACGATCTGGAGATGAAAACTTTGCTAAGTTCAGAGCAAGGGCCAGGAAGAAGAGATTTGCTCCCAGAGAGGCTCACTGCCTCCTGACAGAAACATCTGACATTCTTCAGGTGGTGATAGGCACATGTCCCAGCTGCTGTGCCCTTCTCACTTGCTCCCCCTTCAGGATGGGCTATAGTTGTGTTTTGTACACGAGAAGAAGGTGAATGGTCATCTATGCCACGGCAGACCGCACTGGACTGTGCTATTTCACAGGCTCAGCTGTCCCTGAGCTCCACTCCCACGGGACAGCATATGCTGTTCTTAAATTACAGACTGATTTGACAAACGACAAATTTGGAACCAAGATGAGGGAGAACACTAGCAGAACCGGACTTTATACAGCAAGGGAGGCACTGTCACACAAACAGGTGGAAGCAGGCAGAGCAAGCGAGGAAAGCAACAATCTCTTCAAGATGAGGATAACGGGGTGTGGGGGAGAGGGCTGAAAACAGGAGCCTGCTGCTCATTGAGACCAACGAGCCTGGGGTGTGTCCTTGTGAAGTGAGCCCCTCCTCTGCCCGAAAGGAGCACTCTGGGTTTGATTTTTGTGGCAGGAAATGACTGCAATCACTTAACAATCTGATTCTTGACAATTCAGACTTATTCTTAAGGTCGGTGGAGTCAAACTTTCAGTCTAACTCGTGGGACTTCGTACTCACTCTTTGGGGGCACAGAGGGTGCTACAGGATGAACCTCAGCCTCGAGATGCTAGTGTGAACATCCATATTAAATCCCACAAGGCTGCAGCCCAAGCTGGGTCAGACGTGATTCAATTTCCCACAGAACACGGCAAATGGCAGCAATGGAGATGATCTGTTCCCAGGGTGGCTGCCGGAGAAGACAGTTAAAGACCTCGAGCTCCAGATCTTCCCTCTGAAAGGACAACAGCTTCAGAGGTTACCAGTAACTGATGTGACATCATTCTTTTTATTCTAAAAGACACTGGGGAAAATACATACAGATATACATACACACATGTGAAAAATATACATACACACACACATATACAGCAGCATTAACTGCATACTTGAAAGAGGTGCAGGCTATAAATATATATATATACACACACACAATATATATATATATATATATATATATATATATAGAGAGAGAGAGAGAGAGAGAGAGAGGGAGAGAGGGAGAGATATTTAATTCTAAACATTCACAGTTAGCATCACATTTAATCATAACCTGAAGTTTGTCTGCAGAGTTGAGGCCCTAACAGAAATAATAACGGAAGGCAGGAAATGAAAGCATTTGAGAGTGATTTCTGCATGATGAGAGACTAAGGCCAGCTTGTGAGGACCAGCACTCTTACACAATTACTGTCCGAGGATCAGATAATGAAATATAGTCAATCCAATATGTTTTCTCATTAAACAAATGAGAATCCAATGGGAAAGCAACAATATAATTACAAAGCACTATGAATAAACAGGACGTTAGCCCGCATTGATCCAGCAAGTCCTTGGGAAACATGCTCAAGACTTTCTGACCGACGTTAACACTCAAGTGTAATTGATTTTTAAACAGTTATTTAAATAGACATCATTTAAAATGTCTCCAATTTTATATGAGTAGTGACAATTTACACAATCGCCTGATATCACTGGCATAAATTAGATAGTGGATTTTATATTATAAATACATTTATCTTCACATGCATTTTAATGTTATAATATATATTTTAATTTTATCGTAAATTAATCATGGTTCCCAATACTGTCACAACTCATAGAGATCTATTTTCCCCCATAATTATTATTTTGTTAGTACTTCCCTAAAATGCTAGTGATTGATTCACAACAGCAGTCCAACAGGAGATTCTGACTGCCGTGATATCACACAAGTCTTGTGATGGATTCCCAGGTGTTGCTAGTTCACGCATGGGACTGCACCGTCAGGTCTGGCAATGGTAGATGGCCCCACCCCCATCCTCCTACAGAAAGGACTGTACGGATTCAGAGATAAAAAAGTGCATCATCTTTCAAGACAAATAAATAGAACAGATTATGACATTAAGTAAAATAACCCAGACTCAGAGAGAAAGTATCACATGTTTTCTCCCATGTATGGAATTTAGATTTAAAAACAAATGATTAAGAAGAGAAATTTTTGGGAGAAAAGAGGGCAATGAAGGAAAGAAAGAAGGGAGGTGGAAAGGATCACAAAGAGGGTAAATATGATCAAAGTATAGTACAGAGGCATATGTGTGCACAGGGCATGTGTATATATATGCACAGGGCATGTGTGTGTGCATATAGATACATGCATATATGTATATATATGCATATACATACAAATGTCATTATAAAAGCCAAATATACAACTTAAAATTAAAAACATGGACTGGGAGACAACCCATTTATTAAAGTAATTTGTGTGCAAGAATAATCCCCTAAACTGCAAAAAAAGCCAGCCCCGATGGCACAGGTTCCCATATTTGAGGAGGCAGAGACAGGCAGATTCTAAGGACCAATGGTCAGCCAGCCTGACCAGCCTACTTAGCAAGCTCCATGCCAATGAGAGAAATTGCTTCAAAAGCCAAGATAGACAGTTTGTGAGAAAAGACAACTAAAGCTGACCTTTGGCTTCCATATTTATGCACACACATGTTCATGTAAACTCATATGTCTTAACACACACACACACACACACACACACACACACACACACACCAAAATTTAGGAACAATATTACAGAGCCTAAATATACAAGTATTCAAAGATGTAACGCTCTAACAAGGAAAAAGACATAAACAGCATCTTTAACCTTGTCCATCATCAGGAAAATGAATGGAAACAAAGCCCACGACACACTAGCACATCACACCTCTCAGGATGTCTAGAATAACAAGACAAGACACTAAAAACTCTTGACAAGGATGTGGACAAAAAGGAGTTCTATACCTTGACAGTGCCTTGATACATCTATTAAATGAAACAGTCTATGGATTCCTTAAGGGATTAAACACAGATCTGGAAATGGCCCTGCTACACATACAGGTAACTAAACACACACCTCACCTGATCCCCACACACCAATGATCATTATAGCATCATAAGAAACAAGAGCCAAAATCAGCTTAGTATCTGCATGCATAGAAATAAAACTTTTAAAGGATGTTTGCAAGATGCAGTGGAGGGATGGGTGTGTTAGAGTAGAGAAACAGCCGGACAGAAACACTTAAAAAGCTGGGGAATGGAAATAGCTACAATGTTATCAACAATGGGGGGGAAAGAACACATAATAAAGTATGTTGGAAAACACTCTAGAAGCCAAGGCTCTGAGCTTGAGACACTTCGATGATAATCAGCACAACAGTCTGCAGAGTTTGTTTCTCAGCTCGAGCCGAGTTAGGGCAGAATTCTGACACCATTGCCTGCTTCCCGGCAAAGGAGCACAAGTCTTTTAATGCCATGTGTTAAAGGCCTTGCCACCAGCGGAATGGCTCACATCTCAGCTCTAGCTTAGTAAACAGAATGAGTTAGAGGATGGTCCATTAACAACCTATACTTTGTAAAGCTGGACATTAAGTAGAAAAAGATGAATACCCATAATGCACTCTACTTAAATCACTTTCCAAGTCTTAACGTTTTAAAGTGGATTTTATGAGCCCCTGGAAAAGGCGATCCAGAAAAACTTTATTAAAACAATGATTTTTACAGTTTCAAGGAAACAAGCCTATTTTAATTCCATCTTAAGAGATCTCTGATTTTACCAATAGATTCCAAGGCTGATATCATTAAAGTGCTATGCATTGCTTTTTAAAATCCTATGTCAACAAATCCTTGCACATGATGCACCTTCCAAAGTGTCTAAAACATACTTGTTACCAATTATTAATTTCTTCTGATCATTCATAAAGAAAGGAGGCATGAACTCTTGCCCCGGAATCCAACCACAACACTGGGCTGTGAAAACAGCTAAGAAACTTCAAGGCACTGGCAGACTGACACTGGTCGGACCATCTCTATGGGTGTTTGAATGCAAACTTCAAATTAGGGACCGTCTCCGGTCACAGGATGTACAGGCGACCGAGGTGGAAGAAGACGGTTTCGACAGTGAAGGATGCAGCGCTCACAGCGCAGTATGATTTCGACGCGGAGCGCTTTCCCTGAAAGACAGAAAGGTGGATCTCCACGCTTCGGGCACATGTAGATGCTGCCTACGGGGCCTTAATTATGTAAGGAATAATTGTGTGAGCCATTTCCTGAATGGCTTCCCTTTAAAACTCCTTCTGATCTGGCTGTACTAGTCTCTGTTGCCTGTCACGATGCCGCCCAGCTTCACTCACCAAGTGTCTCTCCCAATCATCTTTCAATATTTTAAACCACGCGTGTATTTTACTGTTCAGAGTTGTTAATGCAATGGACACTTTCCCATCTGCCAGCATTTTCCAGTAGTGTTCCCCGCACCCATCCAGACCTTTAGTATGGTCCTAATCAATTTCTCTACCCAGCGCAACGCCTCCTTCATAGTTCAAATTTGATGATGCTGATTCTAACTCCCTGACTCCACCTAGTGGTGGAGGTCGGCAGTTTGTGCAAAATCTCAGTAGTGAGCTCCCCACCGGTGCCTGGGCCTCTGCTCTTGGCAAACACAAGCCAACACTCATCTAGCCTTAGGCTTGGAAAGCTACACGTGCGCACTGTGCTTCTCCCTGGAAGCCCAGACTTGCGCAGCCAACTGTCCTGCCACTGGCATGAACTGTCTCCCTCTGAATAAACTTAAACACTGGGTGTAAAGGAAACACGAGATTCTTTCTAAACTGCTGTCTAAACCCTCTGTACATACACTCTCTCTTCCAGTGCTCAGAGCTCAGTCCACCTGGGGGTAGGTAAAGCCCCAGGATTTGTTCTGGAAAACAGTGTTCGTCATCTGTTGTAGCCAATCTCTCAGCGAGGATTATGTAATTGGATGTTAAAGGAAAATTCCCAAACTCACATTTTCTCTTCACTGTCTGTGCCGCGCCCAGAATGCAGCTCTTGCAGCCGTTCCCTGTCTTTTCTCTCTTGCATCCACTCTGCATCCTCTTCCAGAGTATTCCTTGAGAGTACCCCCTTAGCTTTAGGGGAACGATGTAAAGTTTGTGGCTGAGCACTAACTTCCTTGGGCTCTCAGGACCTCTGCAGCCGTGAGGCCCTGAGAGCTTCCACTGGCTGAGAAGAAAGACTTCCTTGACCAAGGTTGAGAAGAGCACTTGACCACCCACAAATAAAAGACATAAATATTTAGAAGTCAGCATGATTCTATGTCGACTTATCTAAACAATATATCGAGTTCCCCACCTAGTACCTATGATTTCCCCCTCACAGGCTGTGTATTTGTCTGTGTAGACCAGGATTACAGTGCCAGGCACAGATTTCTTCCTCTGAGGTGGGCCACAAACCCAGTCAAAGAGTAGGTGGTCACACCTTTCACCACGGTGCCCCTACTACACCAGTGGCCACACACTGCTGGGCAAGTTGGTATAATGACTTGAAAACATCGTCCAGGACCATGAAAGTGAGCCAGACAGGAGGGGACTCTAGACAACTAAGAGGAGGTTCCAATGCACGTCTAGCTTGGTTTCTCCATACAGTGCAGCCAAGATGTGTGGTATCTTCACTAAAATCTTGGAACTCACACGGAAAGACAAAAGACCCTGGATAACCAAACCAATCCTGTGCAAGATGACAATGATGATGATGATGGCGGAGTCACTACCATAGCAAATTTAAAGTCATATAACACAGACATGATAATAAAAAGAGCATAGAAAAGCACGCACGCACGCGCACACACACACACGCGCGCACACACAAACCCAGACATGTAGATGAATGAAATTAACTAGAAGACCCAGACCTACATTCATGCAACTATAGCAATCTGATTTTTTCACAAAGTTTCAAGAAATACACACCAGAGGAAATATGACATCTTGAACAAATGCCGTGAGAAAAATTGTCATGTGTTAAAAAACATGAAACTAGACCTTTATCCCTGACTTTGTACAAAAATCAATGTCAAATAGATCAAGACCTCTATATCAAACCGCAAACACTGGAATTGCTGGAAGAGAAAATCGGGTGGGCACTACAGCATGCCTACATAAGGACCTGTACATAAGGACCTGTACACAGGACTCTATCACTCAAGAAGTAAGTGTTAAATAGGACCTCAGGAAAAAGAAAAGGATGTTATACAGCAAGAGAAAATGACTAAGCAGCCCATGGAATGGAACAAACTCTTCTGCCAGCTACACATCCAACAGGTGATTAATGTGTGGAACACACAAAAACCAAACAGTAATGAAACAAACCACCACTCAAAGCATGGGGCTATAGGTCTGAACGCAGGGGCCTCTCGAGGAGAAACACAGATGGCTAATAAATGCATCATAAGTTATCAAGGAAATACAAAGTAATGTGGTTTTCCTTTAACAATTCGATCACAATGTAATGTGGATGCTGTAAAATTCAACCAATTTGCTACTTTATTCAGAAGTCTAAGGTCATCGACACACAACTTGTTGATAAAAAATTTCAATTACACTCAAATATCACTCCTTGCCCATTTGTGGTCATTACTTCTTCTAAGGTCTATGGTACTATTATTGTCATGGTTACTACTGAGGGCATGCGTGTGACACACACAGGCAGGTGTATGGGCTTCAGCAAGGATATGGAGGCCAGAGGACAACTTTAAGGGGTCAGCTCTCTCCTAGCTTTACCTAGGCTCCAGGGGTTGTGCTTAGGTAACAGATTTACACAGAAAGCATCTAGACCTGCAGGACCAGCTCTCTTGATCTCTCTCTCACATGGAAATCTTTGCATATATTGGTGTGTGTCATGGTGTCAGGTTTTGCCATAAGCACCTTTACGTACTAAGCCATTTAACACGTATCATAAAATGGTCTATACAGGGCTAGAGAGATAGTCCCGTGGGTAAAAGCAAGTACTATTCAAGTATGAGAAGTTGAACTATCTGGATGTGGCCGTGTGCGTGTGTAACTGTCATGGCTGTCGGCTCACAGAGGCAGGGGGATCACTAAGGCCTTTGCAGCTGCCATCCTAGCTCCAAGTTCACTGAACAACGTTGTCTTGGGAAACTGAAGGCAGGGCGCCAGAGAGCACTTGACATCCTCCGCTGACGTCTGCATGCATGTGCACGTGCATAGAGCTCTAATCTGTCACTCTCCTTCCCAATGTCTGTTATAACCTTTCTTGTCTCTTCAGTTTCCCTAGCAGACACAAGGTTGTATCTCCTTGTATGCTTATATGGTTTACTATGGGAAAACACGCATGCATTTGCCAATTTGATCATATAATATGACAATTATATTCACAATACTGTATTAAGTATAAACTCCCAATACTTTTATCACCCAAAGAGAAATTCTACACACCCTTTGCAAAGGTTCCTACCCTTAAGTCTACCTGTGATGGCAAATACCACGCTCCAATGGATTCACGTTTCACTCTTTCATTTAGTGATCGTTGATTAAGTACTATGAAAATAATGTCTACTCGCGGACTCTGACAGCATCTATAACATTGAGAAGTCTGGTGGGATTATGTAAATTCTTTATGCATTCTAGACACTGATCCCTTGTCAGATGTAGACTTACAAATATTCGCTCACATTCTGTGACTTCTCTTGTTGGTGAGCCATGAGGGAAGGGGAAGCATTCAAGAACCCTAAATAAAGTCGGTTCAGAGGAAACTCTAAGCCTTCATTCACCAGACACTGAATGCTATAGAATTCCCAGGCCCCAAGTCTGTGTAAACCACGTTTCTACCACTTATAAGCTATACAGCTCACACGTGTGTATTTGAGCAGGATGAACGGGTCGGGACAATGTCCAACGTCCGAGGAAGAATCTCATCGAACTGAGAAAGAAATGACTCAGCCAAAGACCGGGGCTAATGTCCTAGGCAGAAGGAACTGTGAGAAATAAAAACCACTGAAAGGATGAACAAGCTACCCAAGATGGTGAAGGGCAAAGAGCTTGCTGAAAGTGAGAGATATGTGGTCCATGACCCTGGAAGACAGCTATTGTCTTACACTATCCACAACGTGCAACTTAAAACAAACTCCATTTCTTCTTTAACAAACCACAGAAATGCAGTTCTTCCAGCTCCTCAGGCAACGGATGGGAAATGATATGCAGGCACCCCCACGGAGAGAAATGTGGTAATGAACACAAAGGCCACAGCCAGACTGTGGCCAGCAGCCTAGCTCGCGCTCACGCCTGGAAGTCCTCCAGGACCAAAGGCAGCCACAAAAAGGCGAAGGCTTCAACAGACAAAACAAAGACTTTTAGTAAGGGTTTGGGCGTGGAGATCAAGCAGACTAGGATATATGTAAAGACGTCGGTCGGGATATGGTTTCCTGGGGGACAGTGTGTGTCTAGAGAAACAGGAGTGAACAGACTGCAGTGCAGAGACCCACCCTAGAGCATGAGAGACAGGAGAGTTTGCATGCAGTTCATAATCTGACAGCGGGTGTGCTTGGCCATGCCCGCCCTTCTAATGTTTAATCTCCCATGTTTTTGCTGTTCTGAGAGGACATGAAACTGCCCCGCCATGTACCACATCATACCTCGGGTGTGGTGAATTAGGAAACCATAATATTTATGCAAGAAAGAACGGGTGTGGGATCACATATCTGCATGTGTGGGAACAGGCATAGGTAAGAGATGAGTCTCCACCGGCAGGACCCAGGAGATAGGCTCAAGGAGGTCGTGAGTCCATGCGAAAGTCTCCAGTCCATGTTTCATTTTAGTTTGAATGATGCCAATGTATTGTTTTCAGAGCCAGATTTAATTAAAGTACAATCTGATAGCCCCATATCAAGTGTGTCCCAGCTCTCTGCAATCTTCCCTCGGTCACCACCCACCACATGAACCTGGACAAACGATGAATTCAGCTCAGGCACTGCAGATTCTCCCAACCATAATCTAAACTCTGCTGAGCACACATAAAGTGCCGTGGGTGCTTCAGAGAGGAGCGTATACGCTTTGCAGCTTGTCGGCCTGACCGTGGTGTACGCAGACTGACGCTCTGCACCTGAACCCTCAGTCATACAGAAAGCTAGTGCTCGCTTTAAGACGCACATTCTACCTCCAATGGTAACCTTAGGACTTAGCATCCCTGACTTCAGTTTATGAATTTCACACCCGATATTAAATTTCTGCTATTAAAAAAAAGATGAGGCCAATTAGAACACATTCTGTTTCCTGTGAACTTCAATACTGATAAAAGACTCGCACTCCCCTTTTCCTGGAGCTTAAACCGCACGCGTCTCGGAGGTTTACCAGCCTGCACAAGTGTGCGGATGGACTACTTACTATGTGTGACGAGAACCCCTGCCAGACGGCTTTCTATGGAGCCACACGCATAAAAAGTTACTCACCGTTATCGTCAACTGCCAGCTTTCGGAGCAAAGTCACCTTCATTTGAAATCCACAAACATTTATCTTAAGGAAAATAAAAGGCAATTCTATGCACAATAATGAGGCATATTAAATACTGTAACAGCTAGATAAGGGGATGGCACTGACTTATCAATGGGGGAGGACTATAAAGGTTTTATAGAGGTTAGACACAAAGGGACCACAGACAGTGAGGTTGTTATCCACTATGTATTAATCCCCTTGCCGGAATTTATCTGGGAGATTTATACGATTTGAAAACTAGAGGACTGTTATTAAAATATTTCTTCCTTATCCATTAACGAGCAGGTTATCCATTAAAATATTTCTTCCTTATCCGTTAATGAGCAAGGCCTACAAATTAATCTGTTTTACTAAAATAAGGAAAATATGGTTCTGCATTCAATTAAGAGATCACATTAATATACAACTTCAATTGGGATGTGATTAAAATTTTGGATTAAAAATAGAAAATATCAGGGGTTGGGGATTTAGCTCAGTGGTGGAGCGCTTGCCTAGGAAGCGCAAGGCCCTGGGTTCGGTCCCCAGCTCCAAAAAAAAAAAAAAAAAAAAAGATCCAAAAAATAGAAAATATCAACAGAAACAGTGAAAGTGAAATTAATCCTAATAACTCTCAGTGTTTGAGTAGGCTGCTACAATGCACAGTATCAATGATGATAAATACATTAAATTCATATAAAACATTCTTTTTTTCTTTTTTCATTTTTTTTTTCAGAGCTGGGGACCGAACCCAGGGCCTTGCGCTTCCTAGGCAAGCGCTCTACCACTGAGCTAAATCCCCAACCCCCATATAAAACATTCTTGACGGAATAGTTTCCACAGCATATCTTAAAGAGTAACCAATACACAACCATTCTAAAGAAGCTCGGTGGTCTTAAAAGTGCACTGATAACATTATGTAATGACACACATGCTCACACTCTGGACCCTAGGTACCACTCACCCTTAGACTAACGCAGGTTCCAAGTCCCATCACTGCATCATGTCCATCACTAACACTGAGGAGCTCAGCTTTACCACAACACAACAGCTCTGCTCTGGGTCTTACGGGATCGGAATGCACTAATGTCAGTGTGACCAATCGGACAGACACAGTTTCTGACTCCCACCTGCAGAATGGGCTTTTAGTCTCCAGGAAATGGGACATAACTCATGGTTAACTGTGATATCACATAGTTATTAATGTGCTAGTGTCCAGAATTTGGAGGCAGTTCCGTTTCTGTGCTAATGGCCTAGACAGATGCATTGCAGCCAAACGACTCTAAATGCTAGGCTTCAATTCTCCTCAGCACAACGTAGAGGGCGGTGCACCACCCAAACGGTGCTGTTTCTAAGTTTACGTAAGAACTGGAGTTCTCAGTACTCAGACGTTTGTCTCGACTGACTGGGAAGTAACCTGAAGTAGTCCACGGAGGTTCTAATGTAGCTTCCTCTGCGATTCAGACTCTGAATGTTCACGACTGTCTCAACAGCATCACTAAGCAACACTACTGCCCTAGAATAATCGAAAATGTAATTACATTTTGCATTTCAAAGCTCTTTCTACATGGAAAGTAATTTTATGCAACTTATATGAGTATTCTAAAATAAAAGAATAGCCAAAGGTTATATGTAAATTACTAACTATCTACAGGGAGCAAAACTGACTTACTGCTTGCTTCCTGTCAGTGCGTCTGCCAAGCAAACCGGGTTCTGAAAGTGAAATTACATTCTCCACATCCCTGGGAGGAACGCTCACACGGATGACGTAATAGAAACCCACGTTCTGGGACTGGCCGACATCTCGTACTGTGATTTAAAACATTTGGCCTTACAGAGTTTTCAAAGGTCAGAGACAGTTTCGACGGTGGACTACGCCGCAGTCTACTTAAGGAAGAAATTTAAGACAAGATGCTATAATTTTAAATTAAAAAAAGAGAGAGAGAGAGAGATCTCCATGTCTGTGGACATTGATGCTACTTTTAATATACACTTGGGCATTTTTGAGGGGAAAACACCATTTGCACTAGTAGAAAGTTTGATGGAGACCAGTATTCACAGAGTCAAAGAAGGTTGACGGCTCAGGATGTCAGGTGTACATAATTTGCAAATCCTGACCACTGAAAACTTCATTTTGATAATCTGGTCATTTGAGCTGTTAGTAGCTAAGAGTAAGTGCTACAAAGTTATAAAAACCAGTCAGGGCAAAGTAGTGAATTCTACTTCTA
Organism: Rattus norvegicus; assembly: GCF_021556685.1. NCBI lineage: Eukaryota > Metazoa > Chordata > Mammalia > Rodentia > Muridae > Rattus > Rattus norvegicus. The sequence continues at coordinate 270,327,936 of NC_141534.1, read as the reverse complement.
AAGTCCTACAGTGGGCGCCTCCACCGGAGAGACAGACATGTGGATGCCACCTGCTAAGAGACAGACATTAGCACCATTGGACAACAACAACAAACATAAACATTTATAAATAAGTAATATAACAACCTCCTCCCTATATAAGCTATCAATGCCAACATAGGAAGTGTGCAAACACACCTCTTAATGAAACAGTGTAACAATAAGTTCTCTAAAGCTCTATGATTTCAGCTTGGCTCTTATACCCCGAGTGACTTACTGAAGTGTTGGGTTTCTGTACTGCTGTTATAAGCTTCAGGAAGGGTCATCAGTTTTGAAGTTGCTCCTCCAAAGTAAGCAGAGTTTACAGCCGCTTCCTAGAACCTTGGGAATTCTAAGAAAAGGTGCCTATAAAGTCTCACCCACACCAACCCCACACACAAGCTGAGCAAGGGCAGCAGCAACCCACTAAGGTGGACAGGGAAAACAGTAGGGGCTAAACCTGCACCAAGAGCCACAGACACTGAAGGAGAACTGAGAGTAGAGGATGGCCTCACCCGGGAAGAGCAACCGGTTAACCGCGCCAGCCGGGAGCTGGAGCCATACACATGAATTTCATTGATCAGACTGAACAGAGCACATTTCCGTCTTCAGGGACATATACACGCATGTAACAATTTGTGGAAAATTTGAATGTGAATGAGAGCAGGGGTATTTGGAAAGGTTTGGGGGAAGAACGGGAATGGGGAAATGATATAATTATATTATGACCTCAAAAATAAAATAGTTAATATATTGTGTGTATATATGTTATACTTTACAGCAGCAATAAATAGAAATAATGATAATAAAAGGACAAATGTTTAATCTTGACTCATATAAATGTTATTGATGATAAACTTAAATTACAGTAATTTATTAGATTTTTAAGAGATAAAATCACTCATGAGGGTGTGCAGAAAAGGGAGTGTGTGCTGCCAATCTCTGTGAACACACAGAAGAAGGTTAGAAGAATACACCTAGAAAAATAAAACCGGCTGCTTGGCTGCACAGAGGAGGACGGGCTGCACAGGGACGTAATTTTGAATTCTGAAGCTAAAAGGTCTACTTCCTGTTAAAATTTATATGAAAACAAGAAGGAGATACAGAATGCTAAATTTGTGTTAGCTCATCTGCTTAGCCAAATAATGACCCTGCAAGTAATAACGAACAGTCCATCACTGGAACGATAGTCTATTCTGAAGGCAAACTGCCTGTGTTTGCTTCTGATAAAAAAAAAATTACTTCTAAACATTACTCCCCTTACTGGAATAAAACTTCATGATACCAATTTGCCAAAGAATGGGAAACTATGTCTACAAAAGAGTGAGCTCTAGGGGACAGATAACTGTCATCCTTAGCGATGTGATAAGAGAGAGTCCATCAACATCAACCTGGTTCGCCTGTGGCGTAGACTCAAGCTTGGGCTGCTGCCCATGTGCAGAGGTGGAGTGAGAATACAGTAATGGGCTCCAGACTTAAAGTAATTCATGTGTGATAGTTTCACTTCAAAACTCAAGTCATAAGCGAGGCTAATATCCTCTCTACTCACTCTAAAGAATGTGTTCATAGCATTAAATGGCAAGAAATTAAAACAAATTGTAGTTACAGGAGCCTCAGAGAGGCTGAGAAATGGCATCGCATACAGCACAATAAAAGGCACCTTCTAGATAAGGGCAGCCTCTGTCCTGATGCCGGGACGAGATGCCTAGGCTCCTCTACAGGAGTCACAAAGTCACCCACCCTCAGGTGTTCCTTCTGATCACAGGCTTGTGAGCCACTTGTGGTGACTGGGTTTGTGCACATTACCAGGGTCATTCCGTGCATTAACTGTCTCCTTGTCACAAACTGAGTCACTGTGAAAGCTGCACTATAGAATTTGATAATACTAGATAGCATATTTATTCCACACTAAACGTAAAGTTAGATATTAACATAACTTTCCCCTGCCATGTAATTTAGACCTGTGCAATTCATAACCAGTCCAGATAAAAATATCACACTGTAAGTGTTTGGACTTTTTATGTCCTGCCTAGTTCCTGAATACTCACATCAAAGCTTATTTATTTATGAATAAGCACGTAAGCCTTAAGCTGGGATTGTTTCCCATTTATCTCATAACTTAATTAACCCGTCTGTGCTAGTCTATGTCTGCCGCATGGCTGTTACCTCCCCTCAGTATCCAAAGCCTGACGTCCTCCAGGTCATGCCTGACTATCCCCCAAAGCCCTCTCTCTGTGGGCTGCCCCACCTTCTAACCCCACCTCAGCTTGGTGTCCCTCAGCTTCCGACTGACAGGCGATGCACAAGACACTGGCCTACAGCACACTGTGGCCTACAGCACACTGGCAGCACTTTCACGTAAGTCGGAACCAGATGGACAGACTCCAGACACTCCTAAGTAGGGACGTTTAGTAAGAAACAAAGTAACTCAAACTCTGCACTGGTTAACTCTGCACCTGGTGAACCTCGGACTTTTTTCATTAATCGTTTATCATTTACATTTCAAATTATATTTCCCCTCCGAGATTCACCTCCACAACCCCCCCCATCCCATACGCATGCCCCTTTGCCTCTGTGAGGGTACTCTGTTGGGGTTTGGTGTCTGCAGATGGGATGGATCCCTAGATGGGGCAGTCCCTGGATGGTCTTTCCTTCAGTCTCTGCTCCACACTTTGTCCCTGCATTTCCTTTTGACAGGAGGAATTCTGGATTAATATTTCTGAGGTGAGTGGTGGCCCCATCCCTCACCTGGGGGCTGTGCCTATCCACTGGATATGGTCTCTACAGGTTCTGTCTCCCCTTTGTTGGGTGTTTTGGCTTATGTCATCCTTGCTGGGTCCTAGGAGCCTCTAGCTTTCCTGGTATCTGGGACTTTCTACTGGCTACCCCCAGTTCCCCATCTCCCACTGCTACGTATTTATATTCCATTCCTGACCCTATGGGCTTCTCTCCTGTCAGGTCCCTTCCCATACCTGATCCTGCCCCCTCCCTCCCCTCCCTCTACAGCCTGTATTTTGTTCCCCTTCTAAGAAGGAAATTTCCACACTTTGGTCTTCCTGCTTTTAGACCTTCTTATGGTTTATGAATTATATTGTGAGTATTCTGAGATTTTGGGCTAATATCCACTTATCAGTGAGTGCATAGCATATGTGTTCTTTGGTGATTGGGTTATCTCACTCAGGATGACATTTTCTAGTTCCATCCATTTACCTGTGAATTTCATGAAATCACTGTTTTTAATACCTGAGTAGTACTCCATTGTGTAGATGTACCACATTTTCTGTATCCATTCCTCTGTTGAAGGGCATCTGGGTTCTTTCCAGCTTCTGGCTATTATAAATAAGGCTGCTATGAACATAGTGGAGTATGTGTCTTTGTTGTATGTTAGAGCATCTTTTGTGTATATGCCCAGGAGAGGTATAGCTGGGTCCTCAGATAGTTCAGTGTCCAATTTTCTGAGGAACCTCCAGACTGATTTCCAGAGTGATTGTACCAGTCTGCAATCCCACCAGCAATGGAAAATTGTTCCTCTTTCTCAACATCCTTGCCAGCATCTGCTGTCACCTGAATTTTTTATCTTAGTGAGGTGGAATCTCAGGGATGTTTTGACATGATCTCTGATCTTTGACAAAGAAGCAAAAACCATCCATTAGAGAAAAAGACAGCATTTTCAACAAATTGTACTGAATCAACTGGTGGTCAGCATGTAGGAGAAAGAAAATTGATCCATTCTTATCTCTTTGTACAAATCTCAAGTTCAAGTAGATCAAGGACCTCCACACAAAACCAGATATGCTGAATCTAACAGAAGAAAGAGTGGGAAGGGCCTCGGACACATGGGCACAGGGGACATTTCCTGAACAGAACCCAACTACTCAGGCTCTAAGATCAAGAATCGACAAATGGGGTCTCATAAAACTGCAAAACTTCTGTAAGGCAAAGGACACTGTTGTTAGGACAAAACGGCAACCAACAGATTGGGAAAAGATCTTTACCAACCCTACATCTAATAGAGGGCTAATATCTAATATATACAAAGAATGCAAGAAGTTAGACTCCAGAGAACCAAATAACCCTATTAAAAAGTGAGGTACAGAGCTAAACAGAGAATTCTCAACAGAGGAATCTCGAATGGCCGAGAGGCACCTAAAGAAATGCTCAACATCCTTAGTCATCAGGGAAATGCAAGACAAAATGTGCACATTAATGCCCAGGTATTATAGAGGTGACAAAGAAATTCTACAAGTGCAGTGGGAGCAAGAGGACACTCTCCACATCTGTGAATATTTGCTTTAATGCTAATGTTAAGAATGCTGCCAAAATATGTGAGCATCAACTGACAGGAAATGGGTGAAGTCAATACAAAACGCGGGAGGAATATCAACTTTATATTTATAGTCCACTCCTTTGCTGTGTCAACTCTAACATCAAAACTCAGACTTCCTTCCAATAGTTCTATAATAATCCATGGAATATATTATCAGAGGACTATACAGACTTTAGGAATATGTGTGTTTATACATATAGGTATTCAATAGCAATTAATGGGTAAAGATGCCATGGATTCAAAAGAAAACAAGAGGTAAACAAGATGAAATGGAGGGGGAAGTGGAGAGGGAGGGCGGAACTATACTATAATTGCAACAATTTTTTAAAAACACAAGTAAGTCGGCTCAAGTCGGCTTCCATATTTTCCTATTCTGCACTTATGCAATAATACAGGGGAATACAAACATAAACATACATACACACGTACATATCTGTATCACCATAAAAAACAACAAACATCACACATACATTATACCATGATGTGTCCTGGGTACATATGTACTATACTGTCTAAAGATTTGTCAATGATATTGAAAGTCCTGCGCTGGGAACCACTGGCAATGGGCAATGGGTCCTCGGGTGTGTAGCAATGTCTCAGGGTTTCTGTTGCTGTGAAAAACCACCAAGACCAGAGGCCACTTGGGGAATGGCTGTTTACTTCATGACAGAGTTCGTAGTACAGCATCCAGGGGAAGTCAATATAGAAACCTGGAGGCTTGCAGGAGCTGACAGAGAGACCATGGAGGGATGCTGCTTACTGGCTTGCTCCTTGTGCTTGCTCTGCCCACCTTCTTAGAGTACCCAGGACAACGACCTAGGGATGGCACCAGCATCAGTGAGTTGGGCCCTCTGCATTCATCATTAATAATAAAGTTTAACCACCGGCATGCCCACTGAACAATCAGGTGGGAGCAATTTTTTTCAATCAAGGCTCCCTTTAATGAACTGAATGCCTGTAACAATTTTACAGAAAACAGGCAGCACAGGCTGCTTCTCCTCAATCCTGACAGCCTGAGTCTTAGCTCCCGGAATCCAGGAAACAGTGGAAGAAAAGGGAAAATAAACCACAAAGTTGTTCTGACTTCCTCACATGGGTCATGTCACACAAGCATGTCAGAACACACATGTGCATGTGTGCACACAAGCATGTCAGAATACACATGTGCATGCGTGCACACACAGAATAGCAGATATCGTAAAATCTTAAAGAAAACCACTGTTGGAAAGAGATGCAGAGAAAGGAAACAGCCCAATACATGCAGCAGTTTCTACTCATGATACTAACGTGTAATTCAATGCCTATTTTTCTTTATAGCACACAGAGACATCAATGAAAACCACTAATACTTATTGAAGTCTGGGACATTTAAAAGAATGCACCAGATAAATACTTGGCATTGCTTAAACCCACAGCACAATCTTTTAAAAGTTGGCCCTTCCCATAATTGACATTTTTAAAGTTAAATCTCGCTCAAGCCAGGTGATCTACAGTTGACGATGTCATTTGGCCCACTGCTGGTTAAGATGTTTGTTCTGATGTAGGTGTCACTGAATCCATGGACGTAAACAATATTAGCCTGGTCAGTGACATATGTACAATAAAACCCTTTCAGATCATTTGTGAAAACCTAGATTATTAAGTTGAAATTTTTTCAGAAGCACATTAAGTAGTTTAATTTGTTTCTCTTTTCTTCTTTGTGTAAACATGAATTTTCTATGACTAAGTCAATCCCTACATAATCCTATGCCAGGCCTTTCAATAAATATAGACTAAGTGTTCTCTGTAGCATGGGATGACGATGGCTCTTGGTGGTAAGGGAGCACCATGCCATAACTGAGCACTTTTTCTAAGAGCTCGACCAAATGAGGATTGATCATGTCTTCATTTGACATAAGCCACAGAATATTCCCACTACGACAAACAGATGTTCGGGGTACATAATAAATGGTCAATTACAGAATCAAACCTGCTTTCATTTAGGTTATCTTTGGAATTATATATGTAGTTGATTGAGCTTGGATTCTGGAACCTGACAGACTTAATTTTGAATTATAGCTTCTCTAGTTACTATGAACTAGCAATCCTGACTAGAATCCGTAAGTAGGAAGAAGGAAACGCATACCTCTTTGGGCAGGATACATACTAGTTTGGCAAAACACTTTCATCTTAAATTTTAGGCTCGTCTTTCTTGGCTCTAATGTAAGTATTTGTTTAGGATATGATTAGAAAATCATATTTTCAACACCCATCCTGTACCCAGAGTTAATTTTAGCGGCCCCATTCCCATGCACAAAGCCATCCCCATAAGCACAAGTTATCAGAAAGAACACGCTTTGTATATTCCAGACAATGAAAGTCTTAAAACACACACCTGCCGGAGGCTAAGATTTGGTCTGACTGAATTGCTTCTGCGTTTCCTGAACAACAGACTAGAGCAATACTTCAGGAATTTACAGGAAGAAAGAACAGTGTGATTAACACGTCTGTACTCCACTCTGTTGTCAGCCACACATCTCATACAAGAGGGCGGAATTTATCTCCAGAATCTTTTTAAATAATATAAATATCTTTCATATAAAAATGGCCCTCTGTAAATATCTTTCATATAAAAATGGTCCTCTGTAAATATCTTTGAATGAGTTCACTTTGAAGTACGAGGCAGTGTTAGATCTGTAGGAATATTCTGTATTCTGTAAAATTTAATGACTAGATTACAGAATTTGTCTGTATACCAGAAGGGTAATATGCAGAACACATATGTGGTGTTTGCCACCCACACACACCGCTCTCTCACTTTAAAAGCAAATCAAGACCTCGCACTAGAGCTGTTTCCTCTCACTCAAAGCCGAGATCTCAGGGGCAGTCTCTCCTCTGTGTGTCAGACTGAACATCTGAATCAAGAATGGGGGCTGTCACATCGAGCAAACAAAGCCCAGGGAACCACAACAGTGACCAACTTGCCAAGAAATCCCCGTGGAGGGCATGGAGCCCTTTCAACAGGAGGAAATTCATGTCTGGTTGTATGATACTGTCAGCTAGCCAAGAGGTCACAAACTCTAGAAGAGAATTTAGTGTTGTCATGTTCCCAAATTAACACAGCCTCCATGTATTCTAAACACTACCGCCACATACACAGAAAAGTGAAACCAAGTCCCCATCAAAGAAACTCTTTCTGCAGAACACAGAGGCTATTACAGAAATCCACAATGGTCAAATCAAAGAAAAAACTTTGAATTTGGGGTGCTCAGCCCAAATCCAGCTATACACCCACAGCTCAGAAACATTGAGGAAGAGTGGGGAGGCTTTTAAGAGCCAAAGGATGGGAGGACTGCTGCAAGGTCGTTTCTTCTACAACACAGTGTGCTGTACCTGTGAATTCTCAACAACATGGCTGAATGCAGAAGAACACTCCAGGAAACATGCCAAAATGGATAGGTGAAAATTCTTCAAGGCCATGCCCTCAAAGAAGGACTCAGGGCAGTCAATGGCTGCTGATGAGGGAATCTTCCTCGAGGAAAGGCCCATGATAGATTTCCCAGTCCTAAGCACATTTGCAGACAGGAACACAGACAGGATTCAGTGGGCTGTGTGTGTGTGTGTGTGTGTGTGTGTGTGTGTGTGCGTGTGCGTGTGCGTGTGCGTGTGCGTGTGCATGTGCATGCATGTGTGTACATGCATGTGTATGTGCGTGTATGTTTGTGTGCATGCATGTGTGTGTGCGTATGCACACATGTGTGTGTTCATGCAAGCAACACAGAAGGAGCTGTAGAGGACATGGAGTGGTGGAAAGATTTTTAAATACAGTGTACTCATGTATGAAGCTCTCAATTACAATTAAGGCTTTTATATTTTAGATAAAGCATTAAAAATTTGGGGGAAATATACGCATGTATAGCCAATTCATTTGGATGCAGATACTTTTCTGAATATATAAAATGCAAGGTATTATGGTTAATCCCACTGTATTTATTCAGAGAAAGTCACTATTCCTGGCCATTTCTTAATCTACCTAAATAATTGGGCCTAAATGTGATGATAATGCCCAACATTTTCAAAAATTATAATTTCAGAAAATGTTTTCTATATTTTATAGTTCATTAAAGACCATCACAAATCTTTCCGTATATAAATTCTAAATACAGCATTTCACATTTATTTCAACTAATAACCTCATTTCCAAAAACAAAAATTTCACAGTTCATGCCTCACCCCCATGGTTAATACAATAATCCTCCCTAAATTCTGTGCGTTCCCGTGTAATGTGCTGGACGTGTTTCAAAGATGGAGCTTGTTCAAAATATATAGCGCCTGTCCTTCTTTTGTTATCCATACTTATCAATCAGTCTGTAATGCAGCCAGAAAGACAAACTCCAGACTCCCAGGTCCTACGGATAAGTTTTAGGTGACTGTTCCTTATGCCGGTGTCTTATCTTACAAGAGGAACACGATGAAATGAAAATGTCTTGTGAAATAATGTGAGTGAAGTCTATCAATCGTTTTTGAAAATTTAAAGAACTGAGAATTTAGCTGAATATACTAAGGAACAATGCTTCCACAGGAATAGACGCGGCATGTACAGGCCACGCAGTGTGGGGCTGAAGGAAGATAAGGCTCTCGTGAAAGGTGTAGGCTGCTGTGAGACTTTCCTAGGATATACTCCAACCCAACCACTGAAGGCAAAACAAGTCTCCAAGTTCTTTTAACTATTAACAATTCATTCATTCACAGTTTCTTTTGTCATTCAAGTATATGATTATAAGAAAAATTAAAAATCTCCGTATAACTAGGTATTATGATAACTATGAAAATTTCAAACTCCAGGCCTAAGCTCAGCAATAAAGAAATCTTGCTTTTCGTTTGAGACCTGGATTCAATCCCAAGGACCCACAGGGCAGCTCACAACCATCCCATTCCAGAGTGTCAGACACCATCCTGTGGGCCGCAAACAGCAGGCATTCATGTGGTATGCAGACATGCATGCAGGCTTAGCCCACACATGATTAAAAAACTCAAACTATAATATTAAAATGAAGACATTCAAACCGGCAACCTGTCCAGTCACTTTCAGTCTGCATCCGTTATACACAAAGATTTCAATGTGGCGTCTAGAAACCCTGGAATGTGCCCCGACTGCATGTTCTCGTTTACCTGTGTAAAAACAAGAGCAATGACACCACACTCAGCCTTCCCATGAGCCAATATCCATTACTTTTTCATTCCTTCACACGGGCCAAAGAAAGTTTCCACACCACGTGAAGGTTAAGTTACCATAGGAACCAATTCAAAGGGGTAATATCCAAATTGAAGTCTTTATAGACTTTTAAGAGCCCTTGAATTCTTAGATGTTTTACTCAAAAGGAATAATAATCGTAGGTGACTGATATTAAAATTATATTACAAAAAGTGTACTCAAGTTCAGGAGAAACTAAGGTGTTAAAAAGTAAAAAGCAATAGACTTTATGGTTAAACATAATGTATGGTTTAAGTTACTTTCATTTTAAATAGTCCGTAGAATCCGAAAAACACCACAACTTTTATAAAAACAGTTACCGAGAGGCCAAATCAGACTCCATTGTAGAGAACCTGACCCAAGTTTGAACTCACATAAACTAACAGGCTGGTGACCAGCATTAGTTTTCAAGTTGCCTCCCCAACAAAACCCAAGCCTAGCTCCAGTGTCTAGGCTAATACCCAAAACAAGTGTCTCCAGGTTATTCCCCCAACAAACCTGCACCCCCAGGTTACAAGCCCACGCTGTGCCTAACGCCCACCAATGCAGAGAGGAGTAGAAATCAAGTTTATGACATGACTCCCAGCACCAGTCAACTATGTTAAAGACCACAGTGGCTTTCCAGTTAGATGTTGACACACTTACCCCCGCTTGCTGCTTACTGTAAAGCCTTGCCCCATAGACATTTGGGGCTCCCCACCTCCAAAACCATCCTGTGTGATGGCTTTGCATTGGAGAGGCCCGAGCTAGCTCAAACAGAATAAAGCCCCAGCTGTGAGTTACATAAGATCAGCTCCTGTCTGTTTTGGGGGAGAATAACTAACACTTCCATGGCTGCATTACAAACTTCTAAGAAAAAATATCTTTGAAAATAAATTAACATTCTGTCGCTCCTAGGTGAGCCTGAGTCATAACAGTAGTTAGTAGCTCAGTGTTTCTGAGAGAGAGACACCTCAGTGTAGAGAAGTGTGAATGAGGGCCATACGACCTGGGAGCAGAGCCGTCTTAGTAATGCTGAGTAAGGAGAGGCTAAGTAACACAGCATTCACCTCTGCTCACACATCGTCTGAAAATACAATTACTAACATAAGGGCATGGAATGATGTTAAAGTATTTGGAGATCAGAAAACAAAACCTGGGAGTTGCCCTCCCTGGGCCAACATGTGTCCCATGGCTCTCTGGGCCTTAGTAAAACAAGCCTGGAAATAATTGTTCAATGAAATGAAATCATCATCCGAATTGTATCTCTGGCCATCAACGGAGATAATGTCATGTTCGCTGTGGACACTGGCACATGCATCGTTCCCACATTTAGTGTCTTTCACTGAAAGGTATTTACAAACATTGGATTGAAGAAAACGACATTTGAAGCACGCATGGGACAGGCAGCCTCACCCTTGTAGATCTGTCTGTTTGGGCTGGGGTGAGCCAATCCAATTGGTGACAGAAAAGAGTATAGCCCTGTACTTTAGGGACAGAGGTTCACACCACGAGAAAATCCACAGCCACCCCAATGCGTTTCCATGGACTGTGGTGACCTAGTAACAGTAACAGTTGCTTCCCCACTGCTCTTCCCTAATCCTTCCAATCCTTCTCGCGTCCACAGATTTATATTGGAAGATTTTAACGTGAACAGACTATAAGTATATTTTAAAATTTCTAAGATGAAACAACATGGTATTGTGCCTCTGAGGTAGAAGAACATTCAGCCAAGTCCGCTCGACATTTACAATGAGAATGCGAGAAAATACTTTTTTTTCAAAGAGTAAATATGTTATATTTTCAAAGAGTGAATAACCGTATTGTTTCTGGACTTACTTAATAGGTAAACCTTCTACATATAAATTCAATCTGGAATAAGATTCAATCATGAAGCGATCTTTACGGTGATAAGGAGATTAAGCAGGCTGCCTTCTTGTGGTCATACACACTTGTTGCTGCAGCTGCAGAACCGAGCTCCTTCCACTCCAAGAGCAGATCGCTAAGCACTGATCTTCAGAATGCAGGCCAGAGGCCACTGTGGTCCTGTTCTGTTCCCTAATGGTTAGGGAGGCACAGTGACCAGCTATCTCGGTTACCAACTGACTGACTGCTATCCTGCCTAGAGCTCTGCTTTTCGTGCCACGCCATCTGCCAGGACAGAGATCCTTAGAGTCCACACAGAGTGCCACTGTGTCTGTATTTGTGAAGCTCCTTTGATTTACCAAGATTACTCTTTTATCATAAAACTCCACCAAGTCAGTCCTCGCCCTTGCTGTCCTGGTCATATATTGACTCACAGCTGAGCACAGGACTGGGATGAACAGAACCTTGGAGAGGGAAGAACGTCACATTTTCAAACACATTACAGCAGGTGCTGGGTTTTGAAAAATAGGAAACTTATAAATTCATGTCATATTCACTAATTTTATAGCCCCAAGTAATCTACATGATTTTAAGTAGCTTTAAGCATTTTCTTATAGGGGCAATAAAACGGGCAACAATACTAATGCACACATTAGATCAGTAAGTAGAAATTTAAGAGTTTTTGCTATACATGCTGCAGAACAATAAACCTGATTATTTGCCCAACTATAAGTTGAATGTGCTTCTTGTTTCCTTCCACTGGCCAATATGTCAGAAGACAAGAACGTGTCTTTTAATGTGCTTACATAGTCACATGATCTTTATTAGAGTATAACCGGCCCTTTACAAACATGACCACAGTAAGGAATACCATAACTAACTCTGACCTGCTCCTTTAGACACGGCTGAGTAATCAGATGGCCAAGACACGTAAAAGATTCGGATTGTCTTCCCCCAGAGGATCTACTCTATGACAACAGACATCTTCCCCAAAGCAAGCATATGGGTATACTCAGAACTGCCCTAACTTCAACAAATAGTGTTGTACAAGAGTATTCTCACTCCGAAACTAAATGCCAAGCTGCATATGTTACTCATTAGATAACAGAATTAATGTCTGTATTCACGATGAATTCTAATAGTATCAACAAAACCTGTAACCAGCATCATATGCATAGACAGTGTCCTAAAGTGGTTGTAGTGCTCAACTCTAAAATATTAAAAATAAAAAAAAATGGTTCAGTATTAACGCGTAAGCTTGATTTGACCAGTCAGTACTGGAAAGGGGCAGATTGCTGGATTAACGTCCGTGTCTGCTCCACTGTCACAGAGAGATTAGATAGCATCACTGCCTACCTCTCTCCGACGAGAAGCCCAGCAAGTCTGTTTGATCTTCCAGACCACAGCAGCCACCAGCAGTAAAGACAAAAAGCAACTAGAAGATAAAGCACAAATAATTGTATTCATGACACACCTGAAACATGCAGTAAAGTACGATGAAGTAAGTTAAAATACAGAGAGGTAAGAATCTGCCGTGATAAGTATTTTAAAAGAATTCCTTCATAATTGGCTCACATATTTCTTTGTGGACTGCTTTTGGTTTTCCTTTTCTTTCCTTTCTCTGGTTTGCACAAATCTAGAGTCATCCAGGGTAATAAACATTAACGTCTACATACACACAGCATTTTGGAGGGCACTGTCCACAAACTTGTCAACTGAACTAAATGTCCTGCCTTCTATCAACAGACTCGCTTCTCACTTGAAGATTTCTCAGGTGAAAATGGGAAAATGCATGCTTTGAAATCTGCTGAGTAATTTTGTTTTCTTTCATCCTTTTTGACCCATTATAAGTTCAACAAATGTGGGTTACATTCCAAATTCCTTCTTTAAACTGTAGACTCCCCTTAAAATTCTGGGTGAAGGGCTTTCAGGTGACAGTGTGCTGCCAGCCCCGAGGACCAGAGTTTGTTCTCCAGAACTCTCATGTAGGAGGAGGAGCACCAACCCTTCAGAGCTGACCATATGTGACTGGGGCATGCAGGTACCCCCTTCCACTAAATAAAAATGAGTAAGTGCATATTTTTTAAATCTAAAAGTATCAGTTTTAAGAAGGCAGTTCTCTGTTGCCAGATTCTGGGTCTGGGCACTCGGCTAGGTGGGAAGACATTTTCCTAAATGGTTAAAGGCCTTAACCACAGAACAGAGACAGAGGCATTGTGGGAGTGGGGCTGTGAGGGACACACAGAGAAGATTAGATTAATTCTGCAAATCTACATCTTCCTTTTGCACTGCCAAAGTCACAGCATCTTATCATTTCAAAAGATTCAAGAGATTAGTTCAGGATCCTTCTAGAAAAGAAATCCTCAGTAAACACAGACAGTGACAAAGGATATAATTTATCTAATTAAGCCAACATCTGAGAAACTGCTGACGCACAAGTCAACAGTTTCCACTTTCAGTTAACTCAAACTATGAAAATATGACCACCAAACACTCACTCCATTCTGAGCAAAACTGAATCAGTAGGCTCCATTCTGAAACATCTTACATCTGAGAAGGCTTGTGTGATCCCCCTGGCTAGCAGTTCCTCTCCATGAGCCCCTCGAGGAGACATTTTAAGTGACATGAGGAATCTATATCATCACCATTTGCCTGTGTGATGTTGCTTAACACTTAAAACACAGAAGACAGACAGACAGACAGACAGACAGACAGACACACACACACACACACACACACACACACACACACACACAATTTTATATGCATAGACTGCCAAAGTCGTCTAGGTTGAGGAGTTCTGTCTAGATCTTAGTTATCTCCATGGAAACTATAGTTTTTCATGTTGCCCTCAGGTTACTAGAGTAATGTTACAACAGTGGTGAGAACTGGCATTCTAACAGAGGTGAGAACTGGCACTTTAACAGGTGACAACTGGCACTTTAACAGGTGACAACTGGCACTTTAAGAGTGGTGAGAACTGGCATTTCAGAGCCTAAAGGTCCATTTTAATTTCAGTGACATCTTATATCCTTAATTTTTTTTTGCACAAAACATATAAGCTTACCATTCCAAAATGAACTCATTCGTAACCTTCAAAACAAATTGCCACCATCTATAAAAAGTACTGAGAGGTCTGCTATTCCCCTAAGCACACCTGCACTTATGTAAAGATGAGGCAGTGAGGCAGGGAGACTGGTACTGAGTTTCTCATCATTCACAAGCATTAACATAAAATGTTTTCTCCTCTGATGTTTCTCTTCCAACGAAATGCAAAACCAAGCAATCTCTTCATCCTTCACACTTAATCTGACATTGATTTGGTCATGTGTTCCCTTAAGGACAGTTACAACAGTAGGTGACAGCCAACATACAGTCACATGTCAGACATGAGCTGAATACCAGAGCCATTTCATTTGTGTCACAGCGGGTGCATGATTAGAATTACTAGAGGAGAGAGAGTGCTGGACCTCTCCTAGAAGATCTGAAATCCCTTCTAATTCAAACTCCTTACTCAAGAGAATCCCTTCTACAGTAAATAAGGATAGGAGAGTACGGAGCCTTTACAACTCCGCTCTCTTCAGAGGAAGAATACAACATTAGAGACTTGATCCAATGGGCCCAACTCTGCTTCCTGTCAGATTAGCAGTGTTAAGAATCATGGAGTTACATCACAGCCTTCGGTGACTCCATCTGGAATCTTAAGAAATGACAGGATCTACAGTTCCTAAGTTCCCTTGGAAGCATCATGGGGCAGCATCCTCAAGGTTGCTTTCTGTCCGTTCCCTTTTGCACGAGGAGAAGCAAACTCTGATCATAGAACTCACTGATCTCTTTAACTTAGCTTTTCCTTAGCATTAAACCAAAGGTTTTAATGGGTAATGTCAAAAGTGTGAGCCTTGCAATTTGATTTCAATACTATTTTTCCATAGGAGGAAAATCAGTTTTGGCTACTTTCTTAGAAGTTTCTTTCTCTACGATTTCATTAAACAGCTCTTGTAAGTGTCCAGAATGGACACTGTGGGAAACAGATACATGGGCTTCCAATAAAGAGAAGAGGAAGGAGAAAGAAAGATGGAGAATGGAGGAGGGAGAGAAGACAGAGGAAAAGGAAAGGGAGAGAAGGGAAGAAAGAGGGAGCAGGGAAAGAGAAGAGAGAAAGGTAAACTATGGGTGTAGTGGGAGAACAGAACCAAGTTCTGGAGGGTTCAACACATCCATGCACTGAGGTTTGAGCTACCGCTATGTATTGTGATGCTAAGCCTGGGCCCCACGGTCTGGCTGCCCCAGAGAGGAGAGAATTCCAAGTGATATTATATAGCTTTGCTCCCCAAGTTATCCGTGATTGGTGAATAAATATTCCTACAGCCAACAGCTGGGAAGAAGAGAGACAGGTGGAGCATTGGGTTCCTGGGCTTGGGTGTCAGAGGAGACCAAGGGAAAGGAAGGTGGGAGAGAAGGAGTCAAGAAAGTCTGGCCCTAAGGGCTGACCAACTGGAGTTAAGAACAGCCCAAATGAAACAGTAATGAGTCGGGTGATCGATAGGAAATAGATTTTAATGATGTAGAGGGTAGACATCTGCCCAGTTCTAGTACTGATAAAGACTTATTATAAACATAAAAGTTATGAGTCTTTTATCTGGGAACTGAACAGTCAAAGGTACAGTAGAAACCCCAGACTGGGATTAAATATTTTATATAACATCTATGTAATGAATATAGTAACAAATAATTTTACAAAAAGTGCACAAAACAGAGATTAAAATTAGAAACATAGGGAGTAATATTGCAATAATGTGATCATAACCTTTATAGAATAACCATTTTTACAGAATCCTTAACATGAAAACTTTGTACAATCACTTTGGAAATCAATTTGGATGTTTCTCAGAAAATTGGGAATAGTTTTACCTCAAGACCCAGCGATACCCCCACTCCTGGGCATGTACCCAAAAGATGCCCCACTATACCACAGGGACACTTGCTCAACTGTAGTCATAGCAGCTTTACTCATAATAGCCAGGAAATGGAAACAACCTCAACAGAAGAATGGATTAAAAAAATGTGGTATATCTACACAATGGAGTACTATTCAGCTATCTAAAAAACAAACAAACAAACAAAAACAGCAACAACAACAAAAAACAGGGACATCATGAAATCTCCAGGCAAAGGGATAGGATTTGAGAATATCATCCTGAGTGAGGTAACCCAGAGCCAGAAAGATACATATGGTATGTACTCATAAGTAGACATTAGCCATAAAGTGCAGAACAACAATTCTACAATCTACAGGCCCAAAGAAACAGGAAATAAGGAGGACCCAAGGGAGGATGTGTGAGTCTCACTCAGAAGGGGAAACTGGAAGGACTGAGTGGCAGTATCATCTGGATCAGGGCCTCAACACTACTGACACTGCAGCCCTTTCCCCAGTCCTCAGGTGGTGCTGAGCCCCACCCATAAGCTACATTGGTTGCCGCTTCATAGCTCTAACTTTGCTACTGTTGTGGGTTGAAATGTAAACATCTGGTGTGCAGGATATGTGATATACAGCCCCTTGTAGGGTTGGGACCCACAGGTTGAGAAGCACTGGTCTAGAGCCGGCTGGAATATTTGGGGGGGAGGGGTGCAGAACACAGGGTGACATGAACCTGCACTGCAGCCAGTTATGGGGGATGACAACACAGCTCTGCCCTAACAAAAGAGAAAGAATCTTCCCGCCCATTGATAGATTTCACCTTAACCGAGCACAAGTACTAATATAAAATATGAAAAAGTTAGTTGGTGTGCATTATTATTGTACTTTACTAGAAAACCTTGGAAACTAGGGCAGTATTAAAATACAGGGCTTTTTTATATTTTAAAAATAATTTTCCTTATTAACTGATATCCCAAAGCATACCTCTCAGTCAATTCTCTAACACATGAGGATTTTATTCTCACCAACTGAAGTGTTAACAATGTAACCAATTCAAAAAGGGCAACGTCAAAGGATTTGGTTTTGTCAGTTTATCCATCTACAAAGAATTGAGGACGGAAGAAAAGCCTGTGGGTGAACGGGGCAAACAGAACACTAATTGCAAAAATGCTCAGCGCACTGGCTTGCAGGGCAGGGTAACTGCAGGCCGAGAATCCAATCTGAAAGGTGGCTGCTCCCAGACCCTGGCTTTTTAAAGTGCTGAGCTGCTCCAACGCGTAGTAAACTTTACAACTGACCTCACCTAGTGCGGACAAAACGCAGGTGCACTAAAAGCACTGCATAAAATTACCTTCGGCCCAGGCGCATGAGGCTGATATAAAACTGAACGCCTTTTTACATGCGAGTTCCAGAACCCAGCTATCTCATTACACATAAAAACATTTCAATTCAAAACTGGTGGGTAGACCTAATTATTTCTGGTGCCGAGCATTGTCAGTAAGGGACAACTGCCCCGCACACTTAAGACATACTCTCCGAAAGGTAACTTCCAATACAAGCATGGAGAGCCTAAGCTGGCATTGAGCATGGATCTTAACTGCACTCCCCAGTAAGAGCTTACTATGTAAGGGACAGGAGGCCAGAAGGGTCTCATCAGTCCTCCCTCACTGAGGCAGAGAACTCACAGGCAGTGAGGCTCCTTGGGAGAAGGGGCCACAAAGCCTTGCACCTCCCTGAGCTGAAAGTGTTGATGGTGATGGGGAGACTTCTCGCATACATAACCCCAAATAAATTCACTGAGTCACCAAGGTGTAATTGGAGGGACAGTGACTCTGCCTGTCACTGCTGCCCTATCCAGGCTTAGAGGACATTTGTTCTCATCTCCCTCCGAATAGTAGTGTAACAGCCCTGGGGGAATGTGTAACTGCCTTCCATAGAGAAGGGCCCAATAGGACAAGGTCATTGTCCATCCTAGTTTGCTGCCATTGATGAAAACCATCACTGAAAGCAACTTGGCGAAGAGAGGGTTTGCTTGACTCCTGGTTACAGTCCAGCATCGGGTGAGGCAAGGCAGGAACCCTGAGGTGGGAACTGAAGCAGAGAGTGGAGAAAAACAGGACCTGCTGGCTTCCTCCTCAAGCTCTCTTATATAACCCAGGCCTACCCACCCGCCTTGGGATGGAGACACGGAGGCAAGCTATGCCTTCCTCCCTCCCGTATCAATTAGTAATTAAGAAAATGCTCAAAGAGGAGGCCTCAGTCATCAAGGAAATGCCAGTCAAAATGACCGTGAGATTCCACCTCACACCAGTCAGAATGGCGAAGATCAAAAACTCAGGTAACAACAGATGCTGGTGAGGACATAGAGAAAGAGGAACACTCCTCTATTGCTGGTAGGATTGCAAGCTGGTACAACCACTCTGGAAATCAGTCTGGAGGTTCCTCAGAAGATTGGAAATAGTTCTACCTGAAGGTCCACCTATACCACTCCTGGGCATATACCCAAAAGATGACCTATCATACCACAAGGATACATGGTCCACTATGTTCATAGCAGCCTTATTTATAATAGCCAGAGCTGGAAACAACCCAGATGTCCCTCAACTGAAGAATGGATACAGAAAATTTGATTCATTTACATGATGGAGTACTATTCAGCTAAAAAAAAAACAAAAACAAAAACAAGGGCATCCTGAATTTTTAAGCAAATGGACAGAACTAGAAAATATCATTCTGAGCAAGGTAACCCAGTCCCAAAAGGACATACATGGTATGTACTCACTGATAAGTGGATACTAGTCAAAAAGTACAGAGATCCCCACACAGCTCACAGAACATACGAAGTATAATAAGAAGGAAGGCCCAGGTAAGGATGCTTCAATCCCACTTAGAAGAGGAATAATCATGGAAGGCAGAGGGAGAGAGGGCTGTGTGTAGGAGAGCGGAGACATGGTAAGTTATAAGGCAGCCAGGAGAGACGCCCAGAGGGCCAGGAGAATGAATGGAAATATGAAGTTGCAAGGGGTGGAGAGGGAACCTCTAGCAAGTTCCAGAGACCTGAAACATGAGAGTTACCAAGACTCAATGGCCAAAATGCCCAGCAGTGACCACCTCCAGTAGGTAGACAGAACCCTCAGAGGAGGAATGCCTCTACCCACCCACCTTCAAAAATTTTGATCCAGAATGGTTCCGGTCTGAAACAAATGCAGGGGAAAAAGGAGCAGAGACTGAAGGAGAGGCCATCTAGAGACCTGCCCAACTAGGGATCCTTCCCATGCTCAGGCACCAACCCCTGACACTATTACTGCCATGTTGTGCTTGCAGACGGGAGCCTAGCATGGCTGTCCTGAGAGGCTCTACCCACAGCTGACTGAGACAGATGCAGATATTCACAGCCAAGCATTGGGAAGGGGTCAGGGACCCCTGTGGAAGAGTTAGGGAAAGGACTGAAGGAGCTGAGGGGGATGACAACCCCACAGAAAGAACAACAGTAACCACTAACCCAGACCCCTCAGAGCTCCCAGAGACTCAGCCACCAACCAAAGAACACACAAGGGCTACCTCTGTGGCCCCGGCACATATGTACAGAGGACGGCCTTGTCTGGCCTCCATGGGAGAGGGTGCAGCTCATCCGGTAGAGACTCGATGCCCCAGGGAAGGGGGATGCTGGGGGTGGGGTTGAGGTGGGATGAGGTACCCTCTCAGAGGCAAAGGGAGAGGGTGAAGAACTCTGGCGGAGGGGTGAGAGACTGGGAAAGGGGCAACATTTGGAATATAAATATATAAAATAATTTAATTTTAAAAATTAACAAAAAGTAGAGAGAGGAGGCCCCACGCCAATGTGACGGAGCAAGTCCTCAGCTGAGGCGGACTCTTCCCAGGTAAGTTTAGGTCTGCGTCAAGGTGACAGAAATTAATCAGCATAGTGTTCTCCGAAGAAAAGAAACCAGACACACCCTCCTGGCTTTACATAGTATGGAAGAGAGCCACAAGTTAAGAAGCAGAAACCATCTATGTAATCCTTGGAGGTAGGGCCTCATAAAAAGCCAAAGTGCCGGCATCTGGCCTGTTAGCTCTCAGATCTGACTCGGCACGTCTCTACCCTTCAAGATATCCAGACTTGTGTTTTATTATGGTAGATGAGGTCCAAATGTTCTGATCTAGGAGACAGACAGACAGACAGACAGACATACATACATATGAAAAGTATGTCTGGAATATACATGTTACTGTAAATCAACTGGGGCATTTTTACCTCTTAAAAATAAAACCCAGTGGTAGAGCGCTTACCTAGGAAGCGCAAGGCCCTGGATTCGGTCCCCAGCTCCGAAAAAAAGAACCAAAAAATAAATAAATAAATAAATAAATAAAACCCAACCCCACGGCACCTCAGCTCACACAATGGTAGATGTACCCACCGCTTGTCAATCATTAAAGGGGTACGAAGTAGCTTTGGTCTGCCGTGAGGCTAATGAGGGATCAATCTCATTCAAATCAAGTGGCTGCTGGGTAGCCACGTTGACAGTTAAATGAAGATTGGGCAAGAGTCTGGAAAACCCAGTAAATATATCACTTATTTAAAATTCGTGAAGAAATGCAGCTAAATTAATCTCCCAGAAAATAAGATAATTTACACATCTATAGAGCATTTTGGAAAAATCAGTACCCTGAGCCTTGCCTGGCAGCAGAGTAGGAAGGGAGGCTGACTGGGAAGGAAAGTCTTCCTGATAGGCCTTGACTGCCTTAATCTGATAATTCCTACTCAATCAGGGACAGAAGTGGCAAAGGTCAAGGCATGCGGTGTTTCCTCACACTGAGTTGAAACTCACATCACAGAAACCAGGCAGTCGGGTAAACACTTGCGTGACATAGGAATCCTTTGGATGTTTTAACACAAGTGCATGCTATTTTACAAAGCTTCAGCAGGATAAGGAACGAAAAGCAGACAGCAATCAGATTATCGGACAATATGTGCACGTAACCACCGACCACGCAAAGAAAGAGTGAGCCCACTCTCACCCCCTAAAATCACACCGACGTAGTGATTCAACACCACCGGTTAGTTTGCCTGTTTCTGAACTTTACACGAAGGATATCCCAAAGCGTTTCTCCTCTGGTTTCAGCTTCTGTCAGGTTAACCCGTCAATGTCATCATTGTTCCTTTTTCACGGGTCCACATTATTATATAACATGATCCTGTTCTTCCAAGCTGCTCCATTTGAGCATGTGGGGTATTTCCAGTTGAGGCATACTACGTAAGGTATCACTTTTCTCATCCGTGAGAAACAGAGCCATCCCAATAAAGCACTCAACGTTGAGAGTTGAGGACATGGGGAACGTTAAGAAGGGTCCCTTCAGTCAGAGCCACCTGTATGCCCCTCAGTTCCCTCTCAGGCATCTCTCTGCTACTACATCAGCCTCACGGGGCTTGTCTGTGCCCTGTGGATAATATTACTAGCCTCAATTACATCTCGGTCCAGCTACCCATGTGCTGTGTGCTGCACCTGGAGCGTTTGTGACAGGCAAGGGGTCCCTGCCTGTTTAGTCTGAAATGGAGCAGAATTTTATCCCCATCCACATGCCCTGGGTCACATGTGGAAGTCAGAAGAGAATTGGAGGAGTTGCCGTTCTCCTTCTCTTGAGAGGACCTGAGCTGGGAACAGAACTTAGCACACTTACTCGCTGAGGCAGCTCACTGCCCCCAGCAGTCTCAACTACAGGCATCTAATACTGAGAGTGAGGAAACAGTCCACCACAGAAAAGAGCCATTGTGCAACCAACCGGTTATCCAAGAGCAAATGGTCAGCCCTGAAAACATCCATACGAGTAGCACTGTGTGGTCTGGGCAGGCTGTATTCAGATATGGGTATGCACATACAATTAATTACATATGCAACAACAAACAGGGAAAGAGGCTATGGATTTGAGCATGGAAAGTGTACACGGGAGAACTTGGAGGGAAAAATGGGAGGGGAAATTATATAATTACATTATGATCTCAAAAATGTCATAAACAGTCATAAAGTAAGCCCTTAAACATTAAATAAAATAAAAAGTGAGAGAGGATGTTCCCACTGACTCTGACCTCCCTTAAGATCTGGGGGATGTGTCCACTCTGGGTGGTGCTAACCACATTCACATGCTGAGCCATGGTAATCACAGCCGTGTGCTGGGAGACAGTAGCCACTGCCATGTGCTGGGCAATGGTAACACGTCCATGTTGGGGAACTCACTATGCTAAGGCCAGGAAAGACTCCAGGGAACACTGGAACCCTCCAGCCAGTGCATGCTTCCCCTCTGCGCTTCTGCTGCCCTTGAATAGTATAATTTACAGCCATCTGCGCATGGTAATGGATTTTACACTGAAGTTTGGTGGGGGTGGCTAGATGTACTCAGAGGGGTTTCCTGAGTGCAGAACCTTATATGTATTGAAAGCACAGTTCTTTTTGACAAGTCATGCTATAATAATCTGAAAATTACAAGTGAAATAATGAGCTTTAGCTAAATTTCTGTTGGATGACAACAACAAACAAGGCTGACAAGAAATATAACTCTAAATATGCAAAATAAAAAGACAAAATCCTTAGAAAGCTTGATTTGGAAGTCTTTCGTTCCAACACTAAAAATGAAATTAATAAAAAAACTTACTTTGAATTTCATAAAAATAAAAATGTTTTAAATCTATCAATGGTACTCCTGAAAGAATAAAAGACAATCCAAAGACTGAGATCTCTGCAGATAATATGTCCAGCAAAGATTAAACTTCAAATATATAATGTATGCACTGAAAATTCAACAATACAAAAATGAAAGTTAATGAACAAAAGATGCGTAATGGATCTGAAAAGCGCTTCCTCAAAGAAGACCGAAGTGTAGCTGGTAAGAAGGAAGATTACAGTGTCACCAACTGTGTCACCTATAGGGAAAGGCACGAACATTAGAACCACCATCACTGAACACTAAACTAAAGACCTCACCGGGCCACGCCTGGAGGAGATGCGGGGCACCTCCTACTTGGCAGTTTTGTGAGAACGGATGCTGTCACTCTGAAGTGGCATCCAGTACTGTGAAGAAGAATGTCCAGGTAACCTTCCCCCTACAATTCTACTTCTAAGAACTTATCCTAGAGAAATAAAAACTGGAGTTCACATTAAACACAAAGAAAATATGTTGTTCCTTGACACGGTATTCTTAATTGCCAAAAGGTATAACTTCCATCTCTCATGGGACATCAAGCTGACACGTCCAAAAGCAAAACACTAACCTCACAATGCAAAGGTCTGGCTACTGACACAAACACAGAGCACGCGGATAATAGGCTGAGGAAAGAACACAGGAAAACAGCAGCAAGGGGCTGCGACAGTGACACACGCAGTGACATGGGCAGGGACACTGGCAGGCACCAGGCATTCTCAGAACAAGGCTGTATATGGAGCAGCAGTTCAGTGATGGAGCCTCTGGGGTTTGAGACCAAAATTGGAAATTACAGGAGTTCCTATGACTACACCAGGAAGTGAATCTTACTGCACATAACCTAAAATGAAAGCAAATAAAGAAGCAATGGGGGAGAAAAACAGCACAGGCGACAAACACCCTCCTTACACACCTAGTGCACACATAACAAACGCCCTCCTCACACTACATAGTCCACACACAAAACCAACTGCAACTGGGGCAGACAACATGATAGGCAAACTATCAGCTGGACCAGGTCGCAGAGAGGGCTGAGCCCCCATCTCAATCATAAATGGGAAGGGACGTTTCAAATAATCAGGTTACATAATTTAATTCATGCTTTACAAACAGGACTTGGGGCCCTTTTGGATACAATGCAAAAAAGGAAGGTAAAATAAGCGTTGGTGGGCTTGGGGTGGAGTTAAGGAGGAAAGGACGCTCAGCTGCTTTGTAAGCAGTGGACTGAGGCAGGCAGTGAGGCACGCGGTGAGGCACGCAGTGAGATGTGCAGTGAGGCACACAGTAGGCACGCAGCAAGACATGCAGTGAGACACGGAATGACACAGTTCCTGACAGCTAGAGACCCAGAGAATACCGGAAGGGAGGCTGTCTGCCAGGACAGCAGGTTCCCTCCAGGACAGGCTGCCTTGTGGGTATTAGGTGGCATTAAAGGGTAAGTCTGAAGTAACTGACAGGACTCTCTGAGGTCTGTTTTAACCATTAGTGCTCTCACCTCAGCACCATGGATCAGCTGTGAAATGTCGGTGTAATGCACCGCAAACTGCCCAGCCACCGGTTTATGCCGTCACATTAACTACCCTAATTCACAAGCGCCAACAGGGAATACACATCTATTTTCTTCCACAAGGAAACCAGGGAGAAAATTCTGGGACCAATTTCCAATACGATAAGCATTGCTTTTGGATTCTGCCTGGAGCCCCGGAGCCCCAGGTCTTGTTTCCATTCACAGAAGAATCATCTGAGCTCACTGAGTTCACTGTCGAGACGGGGGCACCTGTCCACCTGTCTGTCCTTCACAGTGGTTTACCCTTGCTCTGTTTGGTCTTGAAGTTTGGAGTGAGTGGTTTTGAATCATGTCAATTCTTCTGGGTCATGCCAAGGACAGTGTTTACTACTGACTTTGGGTTACTTCTTGTCCATTGGGGATGCACATTAGTACGTTATGTTAGTCTATTTAAAAACCCTACTGACAGCAAGGTCATGTGCCTCTCCCTCAGATCCTGGTGACCACATTAACTGTGTGCTCCCCTCCGCAGGTAGCTTCGCTGTGTTTGTTTTTCTAATACTTGAGGGTTTTATACTTTGCTTTTGAATCCTTTAGATTCTTCTTAAATTAGACACTTAAAATATCAATCTACATCTCTTGACGCTCTGCACAACTTGTGGTGGTGAAGTCACAGGTTAAATACAAGTCTTAGACATTCCTCATCCTTGCTAGTAAGATAGCAGGACAGCTCCTCCAGAAATCATTTGGAATGATTTGTAATAAGCAGCTCTGATTACAAACTGGAGTTTGTAAAATTGTGAACTAATGTTTATCATGACACTATTCAAAGTAGTTATAATGGGGAGACTGAAATATCTATTGAAGATCTAACGGAGAGACAATACAGTGAGATGAAATATTGCTGAGCTGGCAGCTCATAACCCCACTCTAACCCTATCCTCTGAGAATTCCAAGGAAACTTGGTAGACTAAGTCAGAAGCCTGGCCTATAGAACACCTCAGGATGGGAAAATAAACTTCGAGTCAGAACTGCACTGTGTTTAGAGAGGTAGAAGTCTGAGCCACCATCAGGAGAGTGAACCCCAAGGGTACAAGAGGTACTGTGCACTTCTACTGGAAAAGGAACCCCCACCCCCAGAGGTACAAATGGCTTCTGCTGCTACCTAGGAAGGAGTTTCCAGAAATCACTTTAGGCATTTAGACAGGTCACCAACTGTGAACCAGGAAATGCAATATATCACATTCATCACATGACCATCTCAAGAGATGCAGAGAGGCCTCTACAGAAGCCCAACAGAGCTGCCTTCCTCCTCTGTGGAGCCCATCAGTCTGGTGGTACAAAAGTACTCCCCTGCCCCCTCCCAGGTTTCCTTTATGGGAGGTTCCCCTAAAATATTTGGATATTCAAATTGTATGCTGGCTTCTCCTCCTCAGAGGATTTGTGGTTTGAGAAAGTGAGAGGTGACACAGGGAAGGCGACAGTGGGGAGGGTGACGGACTTGGAATGGACCCACTCACTGCCTTGTGGGTTAAAACACCACCATCCATATCAGCAAATACGGTGCAGTGTTTTCTAGCAAAAGGCTAAAATGGCTAATGATATCACTACTAACTGCTTGAAAAGAGTTTCAATAAAGGAAATCCTGCCGGAGCGCCAGTAGTTTATGTATTTCTTTCTTTTTTTTTTTCTTTTTTTTTTCCGGAGCTGGGGATGGAACCCAGGGCCTTGCACTTGCTAGGCAAGCGCTCTACCACTGAGCTAAATCCCCAACCCCTTATGTATTTCTTAAAAGGGGGGAAAACACTTTCAAAAGAATACAGTAAGTGGTTACAGTTACATAGTACTGATGCCTTCCCTGGGATATGGAAAGAGAGAAGGCAAAGACTAGTGGTCAAGGCGATGTAAGAGCCCGAGCATGGGTGAGCATCCCACAGTGGACACATCCATATTCAGGATGAGTCTTCCTACAGCAAAGAACAGTAACTGAGGTAATCCCTCACAGTTAGGACTTGAGACAAATCTAATCTAAACAATGTTTCTTTGAGAATTCTTCTAGAACACTCAATATTGGGTCAATTTGACAATTAAATTAACACATAGGTTACATAGGGTATATACAGGGTATACAAGATATACCAGTTAGGGTTAATACAGCTGTGAGGAAACACCATGCTCAAAAGCAACTTGGATAAGCTATGGTTTACTTCACTTAAAGTTCCATATGATCGTCCACCATCAAAGGCAGTGAGGGCAGGACCTCCATCAGGGGAAGGAACCTGGATGCAGCTGCTGATGCAGAGGCCATGGAGGAGTGCTGCTTGTTGGCTTGCTCTCCATGGCTTGCCCAGTATGCTTTCTTACAGAACCCAGGGTCACCAGACCAGGGATGACTCCCACAATGGGCTGGGCCCTCCCCATCAGTCACAAATTAAAAAAATGTCTTATATCTGGATCTTACAGAAGCATTTTTTCAACTGATGTTCTATGGTTCGTAGGAGGCCAACTGTGTCTATGAACTCATCTACTAGTAACTTCCCTCGTTTAAGAGTAGTCCAACTACAACATATAAAAGTTGAGTAGTTGAGTAACTGCTAAATCACACCCTAGCATACACGGTAAAATACATCAAGTAGGAAAAAACAGCGACAGTGCTATAACCTGGTTCAGACAGTAGCTACACCCAGTGGACAATGAGAATCTGCAGTACCAATCACAATGTCCCCGCCATATTTCCTTGTTTCCTAAAGTAATCCACACTTTTCCAGTTGAGAAACATTTGCTATTCCATTGTACATAAGAGAGAAAAAATATTGTAAAAAGAATTCCTCTCACCTCTATAATTTACTAACATGTTTATCACATACCACAACAGCAATGAGATAAATCCTTAGCTCTCACAAATAAGAAAAGACCTAGATATTAAGAAGCTGGGTGACCTACTTAAGATGGCACAAAGAACTAAGCTCGGAGCCAAGCCACGTCTATAAATGACTTCCCTAGTGCTGGCCCAATTGTGTTTGCCACCAGAAGTCCCCAGAATAAGGAGGTAAAACCATTATCATACGGTATTTGAGCCATGGCCCCAGAGGATGACTAAGCTGAAGTTGGCTCACTCTCTCTCATGCTGACCCAGTAACTGGGTTAGCAACAGCAACAGAGGCAGACGGAGAATTTCATGAACATTAATTTCTTTAAAATTTAGTGGTAGCCTTCTAAAAGGGTAAATTAATACACTTCCAAAGAGTTTGTCCATGTATTAGCCTAACAATGAGATGATTTTAAATTGTCTGATTTACATTTCACTACTAGAAAAATTTAAATGACAAAGAGCCTGTCAAAAATATTTGATCTCGCATAATGATTAGAATATTTTAATTCACTTTGCCTATAATGGTAACCTAAAGAAGAGAATCATCTCTAATAAATGATTCACACTGAACGAGCTTTCTTTTGCTTAATAAAGAAGCTGCTGAACTGAAATATATGCACAAAAGCAGAAGCTCCCAGCATCTAATATTTAAATAATTTACATGTACATTCACCTGTGAATTCTCACACATAATTTAACATTATAGCATATGTCAATCCACCCTATTTTGCATCAAGTGTTTTTATTTTAATGCATCAAATGATGCTCGTTCAATTGTAACTTCCAGTGTTTTCTAAAAATACATGGAATCTCTGTTATTATCCTTAAATTTCGTTGTAGTCCACAGAACAAAATCACAAAACATACACATTTTACAGTGCTTCTTCACGTTTCACCTTTAAGAGAAACATGTGAAGTATGAATAACTTTACTGCAGACATGGCGAGTACATAGGCTGACAGCATTTAGTGTTGAACATTACGGTTACCACACACAGAGACACATAGACAACATGCCTATTCACAGAGCACAGTGACCATCATGACAATGGATACAGGAAGACAGATTTCAGCTCAGCTATAAAGAACGGTTAGTTAATGGGTGACAGGAAATTCCATCACCAGAGAAGCGGAGTTCCAGTTAGTGAATGTGCTCAGGCATGAGCTCGCTCAAAAACTGGGAAAATTAGGTCACAGATCCATTCATCCCACAGATGCTTTTCTGGCTCACCGCCACCCTCTGCATTTCCGAGTGGCTCTTGGCTCCTTTAGCTTCAGAGCAAGCCGGCTGCACACATGCAAGGGTGTCACATGCACATAGACTGAAAAGTTCACTAGCCGTAACATAAAAGTATGTTTAGACTCCAGTGAAGAGGACACAGGACGCTAGGAATTATATAAAAACCTGAACAAGAGGCCAATGAGGGAATGATGATCTGGCATTCGGAAACAGGGATGACGTACCGCATTCCAAAAGCCAAGGCTTCTTGATGGCCAAGTCAACCCAAACCAGCGGGTGGGCAGAGCAAGATTCATGCCACACTCTGTTCTGAAGCTATGGGCAGCAGTGTGGGCTGCTCTTATATAAGAAGAGCCAAGAGGACACCACTGGGCTGGACACACCCAAGACAACGTTTACAATAACTTAGCTGGGATCCCACAGCATGGCCTAAGTGGAACGCCATCTTCCCCAAGCTATCTCTTCATTCACAATCATGAGAATGAAAACAAAATTGCCTGCTGGTTGTGATGTCTCTGACAATTATGAGCACTAATCTCTCATAATGAAACACATTTCAATTAGTGTGGCAAAGACTCTGAGAAATACGTCAGTGAAAACACGGTCAATCCGCAGTTGTCCGTGTAACATTGTAATACACAGCATTTTCCGGAGTAGCTTACCTTTGGGATTATTTTTATCTTAAGAACTTACTTAATATATCACTTAACTACGGATTTGGGAACTTAACTCTGTTCAAAGTCACTTGTATTTCTAGATCAGAAACTCGTTCAAAGAAGAAATGTTTTCTTAGTCAACACACATTTTGGCACATCACCAAGCACTCATGGTATTAGTCAATAATTGAATTTAATTGATTCAATCTAGAAGGTTTAAGTAATCCATGGGGTATGATTGCTATTAATTTCATTAACTAAAATAGTTTTTAATATTTTTGTGAAAGAAGAATGCAAACTGAGCTCTCTTTCTACTGAGTTCACTGGGCACAAAGCAGTATCACAGGTCTGACACAACTGCACAGTGGGGTAACCCACTACTCAGTGGACATACATAACATGCACTCAAGAAATGCAATAGTAAGATAAGCGACTGACAAATGATCTGACAGACTATATATACACAAGACACACATACAACATACACAGACACACAAACATGCACACAGACATACAGATACACACAGAGGCATAAACAGACACTCACAGAGACACACACAACATGCACACACACATGTGCATACATACACAGACACACACAGAGATACAAACACACACAGTCATACACAAATACAGACACACACACGCATACATGTACACAGACACATACAAACATGCACATGCAGAACAGACACACACAGAGACACATGTAAACACAAACAAATATACTCAGACACAAACATACATACACCTACACTCAGACACAAACATGCATACACAGACATAGGCACATGCACACACACAGACACACACATACAGAGAGAGAGAGACACATAAACATGCAAAACACAGAGACACACATATGCATACACAAACATACACAGTCACACACAGAGACACATGAGTATGCACACAAACACACATACATGTACACAAAGACATGCACACACAGAAACACACATGTGCACACAAATACAGACATACACACATACATGTACACACACAGACATATAGTCACACATACACAGACATGTACACACACACACAGAGACATATACACATACACACAGACACACACACAGAAACACATACACACAGACATACACACAGAGAAATGCACGTTTGCACAAACATACACAGAGACAGACACAAACAAGCACACACAGAGAAATGCATGCACACACAGAGACAGACACAAACAAGCACACACAGAGAAATGCATGCACACACAGACACAGACACACAGACACACACACACACACACACAGGACTAACGAGTTAAAACTCAGCGAAAGCCAATTACCTGAAGAAGGTGACAAAGAACTGCACCAGATCCATGATCGTGTTGTGTTGGGAAAACGCAATCTGAAAAATCAAAATATTAGAAAATTTGAAGTTTACTAAGCCTAAATTCTTCAAAACCTGTAGTGTTGACTCACACTATTTACAAACATGATATTTCTAAATCAGCACAACAGTTGGACTTACCATACTATAAACAAAACAGCCAATGTGCAAGCTTCACTTGCAAACTACCAGTCATTGATGGGGCGGTGCCACAGGCACTAACGGGGACTGCTGCGTAGATTATGGCACTGAGCATTAAGGCCCACAGTAGAACTAAATCAGAAACATGAGCTGGAGTAGCATGTGGAATGCCACAACGCAGTACATGCACCTGCAGAGGATTGCAGGTGAATTCCATTAAGAGTGTTCATGTTTTCGGTGAACACGGTTGATAATTTCTTGTTTATAAGAAACCAGGAAAACACATGGATGCATACATTTCATTCTGTACCCTGAAAGAAACAATATGCTACTTTTTTTAATGTCCTATTGCATCTTTCTTGAGGAACTCTTATACACAATGAGCCGATGGCACCGTAGCTGAGTGGAGAACGACACCTCGCACAGTTGCCTCGTATGTCTTAGGAAACTGTAGAGCTGTATATCTCAGTCCTCCCGTACTGAATGGCAGTGAAGAAAATATCATCATAGTGTTAGAGGAAGGCAGAGAAACAGAAATAAAAATTATGTCTATAACATGGGGCATGTAATAGACTTGACCTAACAGATATTGATTGGGCTTTTATTGCGTGTGAATGACACAGTTAACACCAGTGAGTATTCCTACATCGCTGAGATTAAACCAACAAGGCTACAGCGAGCTTTTACTCCTTTCAGTGATCTCTCAACAATAAATTTTAAAAGACTTATCAATACAGATTAATGGGGCTGAGTTTTCTCAAACTTAAACAACTATGAGACTTGGGAAAATTAAATAGTTCGGACACCGGATGGATGATGAAGGAGGACTGTGGTTCTGGGTTAAGAATACACAGATAAGCTCTAAACCTGTCCTAGTGTTCAGTGTGGCCTCATTGGACAAGAAACAGCAGGTGAGCTTTTCTCTTCTCTTCTCTCTCTCTCTCTCTCTCTCTCTCTCTCTCTCTGTATACATGTGGGTGTATATATGTCTGTGTGTATGTTTATGCATGCATCTGTGTGCAAGTGTGTATGTACATGCATGTGCACACAAACGAGCATGCATATACATGTGTGTGCATATGTGTGTGTGTGCTCACATGCTGTGACTGAACCCAAATCTGTGAGCCCCTGTGAGTATTCTTGGTCAAGGCATTACCACTCACTGTAGCTGCATACCTAGGCCCTATTTGATATTTTAAAATTAAGTGATTGATTGATGATACCTTAAGTCAATCGGGAAATTCATTTTCTGACCTACACATATAAATATGTGTAACATTCATTTCCAACAAGTTTCTAAAATAGTGAATTATAAAGAGTTTATACAGAAACTGAGAAAAAATACTTAGTTTAGAGGAACTACAGGAAAAAATATTTTAAAAGATGAAAGAAAAAAATTTAAAATAGAAAAGATATTTAAATTTTTATGCCCATGTAAGAATCTGGTAGGAATACAGTTTGTCAAAAATTATATTCAATGCCTTAAACGTTAGGAAAACGTGAGATACCGAAATTAAGAACTATCTAGGTGATCTTTTAAAGGTTAACTTTTTAGTTATAGGATGGCCTCATACAGCACAAAGATTGCCTACAAAAGGGAAAGGGGTGCGTAAAGAAAGCATTCGGTCAATATCCAGCATGTGGGGAGGAGCCCTGTGCCACCAAGCAGACTCCCCTCTTCAAACCCAGAAGGAAAGGCCACACAGCACACAGCAAAACAAGCAAGCAAGCCAGACAGACAGAAAGACATACAGACAGAAAGAAAGACAGAAAAAAGACAGAAAGATAGACAGAAAACAGACAGAAAGACAGACAGACAGAAAGATAGACAGGAGGGAGGGTGGGTGGGAGGGAGGGAGGGAATGAATTAATTCTGTGTGAAATGTCTTAAATTGGAGCCACATAGTAAGAATTCCAGGACAGACATTAAATGCTACTTAGGATCTCAGGGGACTGTGGAATGTACAAACATAGAAAACAAAGAAAAGCCATCGTCACTTGGAATCGCAAGTGTTTGGTGTTTCACAGACACTGGAGAGGAGTGTTCTGGCCCCCTGTTGTTAGAACAGCAATAAACAGGTGGGAAATTAGAAGAGCTAAAACCACTTGTAACAGCTCCAGGTCTGTGGCTGGCTAGCCTCTCCCCTCTGTGTTAGGAAGGAAGGGGACCAAAGTACAGAGGGCACCTTGGGTTTACTCTGATGCACACGCTGAAGACAAAACATTCCTGCCCCTTGTGAAAACATCTAAATATTTCTTTTTATTGATGAAACATAGACTTAAAAGTTTTAGAACTTCTAGTACTTTTCATACTAACCCTACCTTGAGGACCCTTCCACAGATAATTTAGCCAACTGTTCTTAAAAGTACAGATGTGCCCACAGCTGTCTTTGCTTCATTTACACCAATCATGTGACCTCTCATCTTTGTTGTGAACCTCCAAAGACCAGGATAAGCATATGAAAATTACTTATATCAGCTTGAATCAGATTCTGTACCCATCTAAAGTCATTGCCACTTTGCTGGGCATTCCAACCACATGAGCATCGATTAGAGAAACCCAAGCCTTCTGCTCATAAATGACAGATATTTCCAAGTGATCATAATGAGGCTGGCATTGCAGAGCCATATGGAATGTGTGTGATGCTGTGCATGTCCTCCTTCACAGTGTGCAGCCCTCTGTTCAGTGCTCCTGGCTGAGCTCCTCCCACTGTAAAAACAGGGGCACCCTTGTCTTCTCTGTCTTCAGACAAACTACTCTCTGCTTGTGATTGATTTGCAGTCCAGCCATTAATCTTCAGTGCCAAGCCTGACTTCACTGTGTTAGCTTGCTTTTCAAACTGTGTGTTGTGAATTGGTCCAGCACATTTTGGAGCTCTACAGAGACCTCTCCCTCATATCTGCCATTGGGCTAGGCAAATCTGCTCTGCCTTCTCTCTGATAATTCATCCACGTGGCTCCAGAGGACACATGGAGCTCTGAAGTTTCCCTCTTGCCTCTCTCCTCCTCCCACAGACACTCTGGGTCACAACTGACATCTGTGGCTTAGTAGTCTCTTCTGTGTTTTGGCACTCATGGAAATACTGTGTTGATTATATCGCCCGACGCCTATGTTTTATTTTACAATCTGGT
The DNA here is from genome assembly GCF_021556685.1 of Rattus norvegicus. Lineage (NCBI taxonomy): Eukaryota > Metazoa > Chordata > Mammalia > Rodentia > Muridae > Rattus > Rattus norvegicus. The sequence continues at coordinate 270,294,008 of NC_141534.1, read as the reverse complement.
TCCTCTAACTCTCTGGGAAGATGGTAAGTCACAAATTTATAGACTGTGCTAGCCGGGCCCCATGGATTAAAAGCTTTCCATTGGTTACATTTTGTTACATTTGCAATAGAGTTTAGTTAAGTTTTACTTGAATCTAACATTGCTCCAAACTAAGCTTCAGCTGTGGAAGATCTATTCTCTGTGTATTTACATTCTCTGGTTTCCCAAATCATCTATGAGTTGCAGATTTCTTAAAATCTTCTATCTCCTGATTGCCTGTTTGGTTTATGTCATTTTAAAAGTTCAGTCTGTGGTTAAGTCAATAGTTCCTGGGTCCAAACTATCCTTATATTTTATTGTTAGGCCCTAAATTGGCCTCACAATCACTACCTGGACAGCCATTTGCTTAAGCTACTCAACCAGCTCATGCTGCCCATTTAATGGGTGCATTTCCAGCCACAATGACTCAACCAGCAACACCATTCCACCACTTCTGGGGAAGACCCTGCACCTCCACCATCTTTGTCACCACCACTCTTAACACACAAATGGTTCGACATGTCCTTAGTTAACAAGTGTCTAAGTAAAAGGTACAACCGATGATCACAAAAAAATTGGGTGGGTACTACACATCACTTCAAGCCGCCTGGGGGAAGGGGTAATAGCACTACAAACGTGAAAACAAAACCACGATTTAAGGCGAAACGCACGTGAAGATATCTACTCTTCTAACACTTGCCTGAAAAAACTTGAGTAAATAAAATATCTAGGAGGGATTCCACAAAGTATGGTCATGATGCAAGGCAGTCAAGGGCTCTAAAACTTGAATTAATTATGCTTTCTATCTGTATCTATTCGTTAAGTGGTTCTATGAAATATAAATGTTAGGAGGGAGGGACCTGGGAAGGTAAGAGGAGGGGAAGGGAAAGGGGGGGCGGGATCAGGTATGAGAAGGGATAGGAGAGAAGTACAGAGGGTCAGGAAACTGAATAGAAATGTGTAGCAGTGGGAGATGGGGAAGGAGAGGTTCCTGGATCCCAAAGGTGATGACTTTAGCCAAAACACCCACCAAAGGGAAGCTAGAACTTGCAGAGGCCACCTCCAGTAGATAGGCACGGCCCCTGGTTGAGGGATGGAGCCACCCACCCATCTTAAAATTTTTAACCCAGAATTGTTCCTATGCAAAGGAAAGACAGGGACAAAAAATAGAACAGAGACAGAAGGAAAGGCCACCCAGAGACTGCCCCACCCAGAGAGCCATCCTGTCTGCAGACACCAAACCCAGACGCTATTGTTGATATCAAGAATTCATTTGCCGACAGGAACCTGGAATAGCTGTCCCCTGAGAGGCTCTGCCATCACGTGACTAATACAGATGCAAATTATCACAGCCAACCATCTGACTGAGCCTGGGGACCCCAATGAGAGCTGAGGAAAAGACTGAAGGAGCTGAAGGGTTTTGCAACCCCATAGGAAGAACAAAGACATCAACTAACTGGACCACCCAGGGTTCCCAGGGACTAACCACCAACCAAAGATTACACAGGGAGGGACCCATGGCTCCAGCTACATATATAGCAGAAGATGGCTTTATCTGGCATCAATGGGAGGGGAGACTCTTGGTCCTGTGGAAGCTAGATGCCCCAGCATAGGGGGATGCTAGAGCTGTGAGTCAGGAGTGGGTGAGTGGGTGGAGAAGCTCCCTCATAGAGGCAGGGGGAAAGGGCAGTGGGATGGGGAGAGGACATTGTGGAGGGGAGACTGGGAAGGGGAAAACATTTAAATGTAAACGAATAAAATGATTGATTAAAAAGAATGACAAAAAAACTATACATAAATGTTATTTTAATTGCAGCTTGTATTCAGAGGACAAAGTGAGATAGCAAGACCAGAAGAAACAAAGTTCTTGTAATCCCCCCAAAATCAACACTGTTTTCTAAACTGTAGAAAATGACAGCTGGAATTTCTCACAAATTAAATTGCATAAAATACTTGGAAGACCAAAATCCTAACTGAAGACTTAGATTGACTTCTGCCTTCCATAATAAGAAATATTATGGGAGGGCAAACCGGTCAAAACAGGGTCTCTGACAAAAATGGCATTAGGTATACAAACTGCCTCAGGAAACAAACTCTCCAGGCCCCGCTCCTCCCTCAAGAGACGCAGGTACCTTCTGGTTGGGTGGGTTGGCAAGCCCCCATTTTCTTCAGTGGTGCAGCCACTGTTAGGTCGTCCACGTTCACACAGCTCAGCTAAAGCAGCTGTGCAGCAGGGACACAAACACAGGACACAGAAACAGGAGGGCTGTGGTGGTTTGGACAGGAACGGCCAGGATAGGCTTAAATGTGGGAATGGCTGTAACCTGTGCCTGGAACAGCTTGAGAAGGAATGTGTTGTCACTGAGAGCAGGCTTTGAGGCCACGGCAGGCCAAGTGTCTGTCTGTCTCTCTTTTTCTCTCTGCCTGCTGCTTGGATCGACCCCATATGGGTCTGTGCTATCGGAGGTCTCCCAGTGATGTGTTTGTTGCTGACCCCACTTCTACTCTGAGCCCTGGTGAAGAATGAGTGAAGAATTTTATATGGGTGCAGGAATCCAAACTCAAGTCCCCAGCCGTATGGACGAGTGCTATCACCCAGGGAGCCATTTCCCGGCTGCAAAATAATGATTTTTTTTTTTGGTTCTTTTTTCCGGAGCTGGGGACCGAACCCAGGGCCTTGCGCTTCCTAGGTAAGCGCTCTACCACTGAGCTAAATCCCCAGCCCAAAATAATGATTTTTAATAGTGATCAGAGACTCCGACCCGTGTCAGTCTTGTGCTGGGCAACACTGCTACAGTGTTGCAAACTGGCTGCTCTACAGACCCCCCAGACTACCCCACCCATCTTTCACAGTGCCCTTCACCTGACCTTTTCTGTAGACAAGAGTGTAACAGGCAGGCATGGAAGCACTACTCCATGCAGCCCACTATCAGACACCACAATAGCGTAGAGAAGTGACATTGGATGATGTGAACTGAAGGACAAATGTGTCCCCAACACGATGTGCTGGAAACCTAAACCCCAAACTCATCCATTGACAGTACTGGACATACGGGATTTGGGCTAACTGGGGTCACAGATGGTATTGGTGGCTTTATAAGGAGAGGCAGAGACTCCTGGAACCATTCCCTGTCTTGTTACATGATGTATCCTGCCAGGACACAACACAACACAAAGGTCCTTACCACATGTCAATACCTTCTTTTTTTTTTTTTTTTTTTTTTTTGGTTCTTTTTTTCGGAGCTGGGGACCGAACCCAGGGCCTTGCGCTTCCTAGGTAAGCGCTCTACCACTGAGCTAAATCCCCAGCCCCCCGTCAATACCTTCTTAATGGGCTCCAAACCGCTTAAACTGTTTAAAAAATGTTTTTGCCTTACGCATTGTTCAGATTATAATGTTCTGTTATACAGAAGATAAAAGATTAAAACTCAAGATGCCTTCTTATAAGGTATTAATTTATTCATGCATTGACTATCTCACTAAAATCTATCATATTTAGGGTCTAGTTACCAGGTGTGTGAAATACAGTGATTAAAAGATTAAAATTCTTACTGGGGGAGCAACCAATTGATGGTATTTACACAGTGTGTTGAAGTGTGGAAAGACATAAGAAGAGGGAAAACCTCTATGTTGTATTTACATGGCTGGGTTACAAACTCATACTTTCAGAAAACTGTCTGAGACTGGACTGCACAAAAAGAGTTAACAGAAGAAATGTTTTACTGGGTTCAAATGTATCTGACTGTTCTCTTTTTCCCCAGCTGAAACAGCATGTTGCAACTTCAACCCTTCCTAAGAGACAGGCCTTGGGAAGGAAGGGAAGGCAGAGGAGGGAGTCATTCAAATCCATGCTGGGGAGCTGGTTTGCAAAGAGCTGGTACTGACCTTCTGTGTCCCTCCTCAATTATCCCACTCTGTAACAACACTCAGCTAATATGGGTGCCTTCCTTCTTACTCTGACTACTATGTGAACAACTTTTATACTGTAATCTGAAATTATCTATTGTAGAGGTTAATGTTAAGCCTCTCCACTAAAATATAGGCTCCATGATAATAGTGACTTTTATTCTTAATTTTACGGTACTGATACAACATTTCAAACAATATTTGGTACACGGTAGTGGAAAACATTTAATTAAATTTTTCAGAATGAAATCTACAGCAAAATTTAGCACCAGAGTATTCTTGGGGCTTTCAGATGTCCATAAAGAGGACATTTACTCTAAATTATTTCTAATGTTGGTATGTCTGATAGATTTGATGACATGGGAAATATATATTTGAGTGTAAAGCATATATTTCTATTTAATAAGGTATTAATTTGAATTGTAAGTCTTGGAACAAGATTTCAGAAATGTAGTTTAATGCCCTCGACAGTTGCTTCCTTCCTTCTGGCAAGACCACCTCAGGCTGGTCTCAAACACTCTCACTTCCTGCAACCCAGACTGGTCTCAAACACTCCATATAGCTGAGAAGCTGAGGATGTCCCCGAACTCCTAACAACACTGCCTCTACTGAACAAACTGAGACTATCTGCATGAACACCTAGCTCAGATCTGAAATGCCATTTCTTTACATGCCAAAGGATTTGAGACTGCTTTACCAGAACGACCGCTCAGCTGACCGTGTTTAAAGAACAGAGAAACAATCAATAAGAATAAAATTCTAAACTTGTAGTTTGCTCAAAAGTATTTCCTTGGGATGCAGAATGCTTCTAACCCAAAAATCTATAAATATCTAATTATAAAGATTTCTATTGACTGATGCCATAGCTAGAACACAGCTCACTATAAATAATCAATATTTTCCATTTACTTTCTGTGGTCATTCCAAAGAAAAATATTACATGTTTATACACCTTAGATTTAAATGTTTCAAAGCATTAGCTAGTATTAGTTTTCTTTACCCTGTAACAACTTAATTCAAATCACCTAGTAACAATTCAAGGAACTACTATCCAAATCAAGGACTGGTTATGCTACAATTTTACAATATCCTCCTTTCTCTGAGTAATTGAAACAATAGCTCACCAAAAAGGCTCAACTGGAAGCCAGTGAAAATTCACTCCACCCTAACACCTAAGTGTGTGTGTTGAGATCTGAAGTAGAATTTGATAGAGGCTACATTTTATGAATTCATTACAGTCGATGGTTATCAATCATATGATCTGATTTAAAGAAAATGTATGAAGTGTACTTGGAAAGAGAATTTTTTGCAACAAGATATTTACCCTAAAATGTCAGAAATTTTTAAAGAAACAGCTCTTATTTATAAAGGACACATTGATGTGTTTGTGCAAAATGTCAGCTCGCCATGCATACTTAGGTTCTGATATGACACTGGAGATAAGCAAACTGGAAATATAGGGAAAGGATGTGCTGAAATCATCAGGCTCATCTTACAAACTAGAAGTGAAAGCGGCAGTTTCACGCTGCTGTCTGGATGGGCTTTCAGAATGCTGACTTAAAACAGTACCATACAATGGAAGCTAGGGAACTAGCCAGACGCTGGAGAGAAACAGGCTGCGTCTCATGCAGGAAACTTGAGAACCTGACACATTATATTCCTATTTAATTTAAAAAATAAGTGTAAAGGGTTCTTTTTAATTAATTATTGTGCATAAAGGGTTTTTCAATTAATTAGGTCAACTATGATAATCTATCCTGGGAGCATAGGCTTCTTCCCAATAATTAACATAGTGCTTATTGATAAAATGTTGTTTATAACTGATAAAATGGTATGTCTTTAAAATGCTGAAATAGAAAATGGATCATCTATCAAGACCATTTTTCTGGGACACAGCACAAGAAAGAGCACCCAGATGACACTGCATAAATCTTACGCAGATTGTTCTCATTATAATATTTGATGCTGTTTACAAAGCTGATCATTTTCATCATACTTGGAGCTAAGAAATGGCTTACTAGGGCGCTCATGACTTTCTTCTGGTTTAATGCACTTGGCTGCTTCCTCAGCCTCCACCCTAACTGTGGCATTCTTTATGCAGACGAGAAGCTTCTCCAGTTTGCTCTGAAGACATCGCTCTTTACCTCATTCATGCCCACACATTTCTTCTGTTTCTCCATCACTTCTCACTGGGAGGCCAACCATCTTAAAGTGCATATGGCTATCTGCTAGGTTGGACCCCATTCTCCCTCTCTGCCTCCCTCCATCCCTCTCTCCCAATGACATTCTGTCAGCTCCCAAAATTAGCACATGACTTTAATACTCTGTACCTTATCTGCCACAAACTGTCCCCTCTTGTCCCTTACATTTTCTTTTCTCTTCCAGGCTTCATTGTAAACTGGAAAGTTCAGTCTGAGGCAGGCCCCAGAATGGCAGTGCTAGTGGCGATTTCTAAAGAAAAGGAGGACACTGAGCAGGTAAATGGAAGGAGACTGACTGGGTAATCAAGGCCAGATTCAGCAGAAGAGGGAATCTCTTAGGCCAGTCTATTACCTAGAAAGCATCTCCCCTAAGGCAGTATCCTGATTACCTAACCTTCCCTTAGTCTGCCCCCAGGGTATGGATTTTAGCCTGCACTCAGGACATCAACTTTAGCCTGCCCCAAGGGCACTTCTGTGGTCAGAGACAACTAGGTCAAGGCCAATCAGAACCGCCTCATCAGCACAAAGACCCCACCCAGCTCACTGTCATCTAAAATCTAATGCACTTGCTTTTCAGACTTCTTGCTTCTCTCTACCACCCACCCACTCTATCCTGCTCCCTAGAAACAGCCATGGCAGTTTGATCTCCGATAAACTGTTCTTTCTACCCAGGAGTGGTCTAGTGAGTTCACTGTGCCCTCACACACACAGCTCAGAGAGTTTCCACAGAAACCTTTCTCAATCATGGTACCACATATAAAAATATATGTATGTGTGCAAACTCTTATTAGTAATTGAATAGTAAAAGCAAGAGAAATATTTTATACATGGCTAGTGTTCCACATCACTATTAATAAAAAATCTATTGGTAATAGAATGGAATTTCATATCAATATTTTCCTATCTTCATCTCCTGTACTGAATGAAATGGGACAAGTTATTCTGTCTATCTATTCATCAAGTTTATATAATAATAAATTTACCTCGTGGCGTACGAAAAGCTGAAATGAATCATGTAAAATGCCTTGAATACTGCGTGGCACGCTGTGCCTGGTTATAAATTTGTATATATACTTCAACTGAATCAATTATTTTGAGATATGATTACAAAAAATAAATTACCAAGAATGGACCCAGATATTTACTGATGTACTATTTAAAACAAAGAGAACTACTTTTCAGCAACAGACAGTGAAGTACTTAATCTAATAAATTATTTTAGTACTAAGATGGTACTAAACTATATAGAAATTAATAGTTATGATGTATAAAAATGATCAGAGTTCTTTAGGTGAAAACAAGAAAGAAAAGGGTATATAGGGTTATATAGTTGAGAGGAACACATAGAAATTGTACTGCATTTAAATTGTAAAAGGCAATTAGCAATGCTTTAAAGACCACTGTGAAGAAATGGACGAATTTTTCCCTTGACTTGTTCTATAAATGTAAAAGTTGAAAATGTTTTTGTAAGGAGCTTCCTTTGGGAAATAGATTTTACACTGAGCCATCTTATCTAACAGAGGCATTTGAGGTTTGTAAAGAATAGCATTAGATAAGGCACCAGATAATAACAGCATTTTAGATAAGGAGTCAAGAAGCATTATTTCAAGAGCTAGGTAGTAAACATTTTCATTTTCTGAGTAATAACATCTGTTTTGTTTTGAAGAGTCCACTTTATCTGTTTAAATATTTCTTATGTGTTACTCATATTTGTATTTTCAACCAGAAACTTTCAACTAAGCACAGCTAATCTAATTTTCACTAATTGGTAAAAATTAATGATCACTGCTACTTCTTAATCTATAGATTTAGAAATTAAAGGCATGAAGCTTAATAGAAAAATCATTTGTAAAAATAAAAGCAAAAACTTCCTTAGCTCATAACAACTTGTGGCCCAGGCACTAACAGCAGCACTAAGGGTACGGAGCAGCTTGGAATTGGGATGCACAGGTGTTCATCAGCTCTTGATCACACACGTGAAGCTTAGCCTTGACCTCAGGTCCCACGAGCGTACTCATTCTGACACAGGTCATGTGCTGCCTTCAAAACGCTAGTTCACTCGTGATGAAATACTGCAGTCAACAGGCTTAGCGGTCAGGTCTTCTCCATGCCTGTGGTGTATAACTGACCCCTTATCAGGGAAGGACCACCCACCTCGGGTAGAAATCAGAACTGATGGAAAGGTCCTTAGCATCCATCTCCAAAGCATAAAACCTAAGTTATGACATCAGCTCTGCGATTGGGCTAATAGTGAATTCAAATCTCATTTACTCAGAGTCAGGTAATTTAGAACCAATCTGATTTAATTTAATTTAAACTGTGATATGTAAATGCTGATCTGCAGCAGTATTGCTGGGGAATAGGAACTCCCGAAGCTCAATGCGCTCCTTCCATTTTTGAGTTATTACAACTGTGGCTACAGTAAATTTTTTTGTATTGTCAAGAATGGCTTGCACAGTGTATTATAACTTACCAAAACAATGATGTCAAAAAAATGTATCTTACTTAAGCTCATGAAAATCAAATCAATAGCGTGACTTCAAGCATTCTGGAAGAAAAATCCCAGTTCACTTACCAGATTATCAGCTCAATCATCATAAAATACTGCTGTGTGACTAACCCTCCCTTGGGGACTTTTTTGGAGGAATGTTGATGATATGATTTTGACACCAAAAAGTGTTTTATAAGATAATGAAGAACTTTATTTAAAATTAGAATGACTACATTAAATTTTACCTATGTAAATTCATAAAATATAGTTGCAGAGTATCTCAATGATTAAATTAAAATTTAATTAAGTATGCAGAAACAGATAACCACTTAAATTACCTACTCTTGTAGATATACTAAACATTGAATACAAATAAAATAGCTTATTGATTTCTAGAATAATCTACACCAATGTAATAATAACATGATTCATAAAGTATAAGGTACAATTATGGAGCCAAAGAAAATATTGTAGTCATAAAAATTTTGATACAGTACTTACAAAAACTGCCAAAGCCTAAAATAACTATTTCTCGATCGTCATAAACAAAAATAGGGACCAAGTTATGGCAACACAAATGCTAACAGCACAAGACAAAATTGGCCTTAAGGCAACAGTTAACTATCACAACTTTTACTTACAGTGAGAGTCTATGCCACAAGAACAGTGTGTTTAATGTGTCAGGCACATGATTATGTCTTATTGACTAATAAATTATTAAAAATTATGTAAAGATATCACTGAGAAAAAATAAAACTCTTAAGAAGTAAAAAAAAAACAATATAGCTGTGATAATACCTGCTTTACTGAAAAAGAAACTATTTTAATGAAAATTCAATAGTAAAACTAATATAGTTTCAGTGGCACTTTCCTATATACCTGAAGTAGGTCAAATAATCCTCTATGCTGTAACTCGCTCTGCTTCTGCGCCTGTGTACGCATGTCACGGGCTGTAGAGAATCCCTGAGAGATTATGCCAAGGATTGCAAGGCCTCTGGGAAACTGGCAAAGGTGTGGCCGTGGGACCAGACTCAAGATGGCGGCAAAGCTTTCCATGAGCGTGAATGTTGCATGTATAAAAAACTAGCAACTGCAGTTTTCCCTCCTCGATGTTTACAGCCTGAGACTGTTCCCTACAAACCTCTTATGGAGACTAGCCAACCCTTCTAACACTCTGCAATAAAGATGTTGAGGCCCACCTCACCCCAGTTTCGCTGTACCCGTGTTTGTCTGTCTTCGTTTTCTCCACACCCCAAGACGGGTTCCAGGATGCAAGCCATGCGGCTACCAAAAGAAATGCGTGGCTTACTTTACATGAAAGAAGCATTTGTGTTTCTATTACTTCTGGGTTATCCAGAAGGCCTATGGTGTAGCTAAGCAAATTGACTTAGCAGCAGCCCCGACAGGCAACAGTGGCCTCAGAAGTCCACTGCTCAACAGTTAAAAGAACATTCTGCAGACGCGCACACTCTGCTGCTACACTAGTTCTGGGGGGAGAGTGTCACCTACAGCATTTGGAAGCTGGGCTAACTACTGAACCACGTAAGCCAGTCTGTGGTTGGCGTACACTCTATGAAAGTGTCTACATTTGTTCCCTCCTTGCCTGCCTTGTCTGATTGGTTTGATAAAGATCCGACAGCCAATAGCTAGGTAGAAAAGGGAAAGCGTACCTTCCGGTCTGAACAAGGATCTCTGGGAGGAGAATCTGAGGTGTCGAGATTGACCAGCTCGACATAAGGGAGGTCAGATGTGCTCCGAGTAAAAAGCTAATTGTCACAGTAGTTTTGACTTGGTTAGACCCAGCCACTAGAAGGCACAATATTCTGTAGTATCATTTCCTTCAGCTTTGATAGAACTTTCTACATGTGATCTGGTGTCACCGACCCTGTGATATGTGGCATCCAGCACTGCTGCCTTCCCTGTTTATGAGAGGTTATGAGTGAGTGGGGAAGGCAGGCTACACTCTGTGTCATGCTGCTTATGCAAATGACTGGTGTGATGATTAACACTGATTGATGAGACTAGAGTCACACAGTCCCAGTGTCTCAGTGGCAGGTTGTCTGGATTGGGCGGACCTGTGTGCACGCGTCCGGGATGACTGACTAAAAAAAGTGAATGGATTTGGATGGACCCAGCACTAGACGGCACCATTCTCTAGGAAGGGGCCTGGCACCGTGTGAGAATGGGAAAATGAGCACAGAGAAGTAAGCAAATAGCACAGTGCATGTGTGTGTTTCTCTCCACTCTCAGCTGTGCACAGGTTCCGGTTCCTACCCCCATCCAGGACAAAACCTGGAACAGTGAAGCAAAGTTGCTTTATACCAGGGCCTTTTACCACAGCAGCAGAAATGAAACTGGGAGAGCTGTAAACATACGAGGGTGTATCACAAAAAAAGCTAGGTGGGCCACTCTAGTGTTCATAAATGGGACTGAGTTGACTCAGAAGTTTGGACAAAACCATTTCCTACAAGTCTAAAATTATAAGTAGAGGGAGTTTCAACACCTAACCTTGACTGTCTCTTACCCAGATCACCTTTCGGGATGGGATCCTAGGACAAACAGTTTGCTAAAGAAAACTGAAGAAATCCTTATGTTGAAAAGATTAATGTTGATATTGTAACGTTATGCTCTCATATAAAACTTTAGATCACTATGGATCTCTAATGGATCTAGATTTTGCTGGTGAATTCCAGTCCTACTCAGTGATGAACTGGAGGTACGTCCCTACTTCCTACTACATGGCCACTTATCTACCCTCCTGTAGGCAGTGTGGGACCCTCCTCTGAGAACACCTCCCACATTCCTGAGGGACAGATTTGTAAAACACAGGATTCCGAGTGACTGTTACTTTACAAATGTGACACTTGTTTCTGGTCTCCAAGGATCCTGATACAATCCATAGTAATTCACATTGACATTGCTTTATGGGAAATGCATTGTCTGTCTGTCTGTCTGTCTTCCATTGCTTTCCTAACTATTTTATTTCATTTTTAAAAAACTTTAATTACACTGACCCTGACCATGTCAATGTGGTTTTATAATATTTTGAATACACAGAATTCACATACTTGGCATATCATTATTTCTCCACATTCTCTACTAAAACATATTTTTCCTATCATCCTGAGACGCCAGGGAACTGCACATCATGACTGTTACTACAAACAACAGACATAAGAAACATGAGGCACAGTGCCACAACAACACACAGACGCACAGCAAGGAAGAATGTCTGATTATAACGAGAAATGAAATTTGTACATGGAAAATTTTCCATGAATTATTTTCCATAACAAGCACCGCATTCGAAAACACTCTAAAACATGTCTACTTTGACAGCAGCTGCTATGACAGTCAAACATGACTTAACATACAGAGGAAAAGGTATTCGCATGATTTTAATTTGATAAGTCTTTTACAATTTTATATCCTATGATGAGAACAAAGACAATAAAAGTCAGCCAGACCCTCTGTGATTCTGGCTAAAGGATAGTAGAGTGAGTCTTTGTTAAATTTTTAATAAAATTTTGCGATAGCAAGTGTGATAAACTGTATTAATTTTCAGCAGATACTCCTGAGCTCCTTGAAGTAGAACGCCCACTCTGTTTATATTACGCTAGGCAGTATGATTTGCTTTGACCAACCTGGCTTCGGTGGAAACTTTAAATGTTCTTGTATTGTCTCACATTCTGCTGTCAACGCAGCATGTCCCAAACCAAACAGGACCTCAGTCTCTGTCACAGACACCAAGTACGTGGACAGACCCACACACAAGTCTGGTCTTTCCACAACCATAGCTGGACTGCAGGTGCTCATCAGGGAGCTGCCCCTTGACCAAAGGAGCTCACAGCAGACCTGCAGATGCACAAAGGTGATAAGAACTAAATAACTCGCAAAGAACAGCCAAAGAAAAGGCACAGCCTAGAGCTTCATGGTGGATGATGCATTTCCACGACACTGAGAAATGCAGCATGAATTCAGTGACGGTCTCTGAGTGGGAAGCAAAGGTGACCACAGGGACAGGGGAGGAGCTTAGGGACAGGGGAGGAGCTTAGGGACAGGGGAGGAGCTCAGGAAGGCTAATCATCAGCTCAACATCATCACAGACTTAGGAGAAACTCTTGAATTATTGGTCAAGGAGGAAGTATGGTGCCATCTGACTTGTACATTACATCAGAAGGAGAGAATGATGTCAGGAAAGAGAAACGGCTGAAACAGTGCTCAAGGCAGAGGGAGCCATGACAGTGCTCCAGCCATCCTGTCAGAAGGCAGAAGGAATTCAAAGCAATCATGAGATATTTAAAAGAGGAGACGGTGATCACTACAATCTTTGTGTGTGCTGTCATCTAGCAAATACAGAGTTTGTAGGTTCTGCTAAATACTGGTTCTGAATTGAGGCTGATTCCAGGAGCCAACAAGAAATATTGTGGCCTTCCAGCTAAAGTGGGACCGTCAAGGTCAGGTGATTATTGGGGCTTTGGCCAAAGTCCGACTCACATCCAGAGGGTCCCCAAACTCTTCCTGTGATTATTTTCCAGTCCCAAAATGTGTTTCTGGGACAGATATGTTGGCAGAATTTTCACATTGGTTCCCTGACCTGTGGGACTATTATGGTTGGAAGGGCTAAATGGAAGCTGTAAGAGTTGCCTCTGCCAGGGAAAATAGTGAATCAGAAAGAGCATCGCATCTCTAGAGGAACTGCAGAAATCAGGGCACCATGAAGGACTTGAAACATGCAGGGGTGGTGGTTCCCACCATGTCTCCCCTTGACTCTCCTGTCTGGCCAGTGCAGAAGACCAGAGGGACTGTGGCGAATGACAGCCGACTACAGAAAACTCAGTCGGGCAGTGACTCTAACTGCAACTGCTGTACCAGATGTGGTGTCCTTCCTTATGCAAATCAGCACATCTCCTGGTGTATGCTATACAGCTGCTAGTCTAGCAAAGGCCTTTTGCTTGACGCCTTTCCACGAGAAGCAATGTGCTTTCGGTTGACCAAGTCAGCAGTGTACCTTTACAATGATGCCTCAAGGAAATACTAACTCTCCAGTCCTGTCTCTTACACAAAATACCTCATTGGATCACTCCACTAATGATGTCATGCTCCTTGGACAAATGAGCAGAAGGTAGCAACCACTTTGAACCCACTGATAACTCATGCTCATTAGAGGATGGGAAATAAATCCAACCAAAATTCAAGGGCCTTCGACCTCATTGAAATTCTTGGGAGTGAAGTGTAACAGTACATGTGCGAACATTCTTCTAACGTGAAGGATGAGTTATTGGAACTTAGCCCCTCCCACCACCAAAAAGAACCACAGCATTTAGTGAGCCTGTTTGGATTCTGGAGACAGCACACTCCTCGCTTGGGTGTGTTACTCTAGCTGTAAGCTTGGTGTGGGGCCTGTGCAGGAGAAGGTTCTGCAACAGGTCCAGGCTGCTGTACAGCAGCTCCAGCACTTGGTCCAGCAGAGCTGATGGTACTGAAGGTGTCAGAGGAGGGAAGGGATACTGCTTGTAATCTCTGACAGACCCTGTAGGATGATGTCACACAGGTGGATGCAGGTACAAGATAGGACGAGGCCTGTCATTGGATGAGAAAGAAGGGTGGGTGGGAGAGAAGTTTTAGAAAGAGGAGGAGACTGGAGCTAAGGAGAGGGGAGGAAGGCAGCGGAGAGAACATGGAGGCTGACGTTAAGATTCCTCTCTGCACATTTACAGGTTATTATGAATATGCTTAAGGGATGGGTGTGTACAGGGCTTTGTATGTCTAGATGAGCAAATTATTATCTTATCAATTGGATCAGAGGTTATTGTGTTGTGTGTTCTTTCATGTGGCGATTTAAGTTCAAGAGAGTGTGGGGGCTGGAGACACATGTATGTGTGGCTTGGTGGCAGCCTGCCTTTGGAACTAGATGAGTAGAGAGATCGTTTCCAGGCTCAGAGAGAAGCCACCAGCAGTGAGATATGGGATGGAACAAAGCGGGTGAGAGGCTTTGCTGACTGAGAGGAAGATGTCTACAGATGTCATGGGGCACTACAGTGCCAGACCTGGTGTGGGATAAAAGACAGCGTTTTTTTTTTTTATAATTTTAAAGCAACAGACCCCTCTATAGGTGAAAAACAGAAGATACCTTTGGACTTTTGCGCCTTAGAGGAAACTGGACATTTGACAGTGTGCCACCAAGTTACCGGGGACCTGAGGTACCCATCTTGAGCTGAGTGTTACCTAACCCACAAAGCCATAGAGCAGAACATGACAGCAGGAATCACAAGGCGAAGTGCTACGCATGGCGGACCCAAGCAGTTCCTAAAGCACAAACAAGTTACAGGAGGAAGTTGTCCAAATGCCCACGGTCTCTACTCCAGTTACAATAACATCCCTGCCAAGCATGTGCCTAGAGCGTCTGGGGTGTGCCCTGTGCCCAGCTGACGGAGGGAGAGAAGACTCCTGGTTTGCTGATGATTCCCTATGTTGTGCAGGCACCACCCGAAGTAAACGGCTGAAGTGAGCAGCTGCACTGTGGGACAGCCCTGAAATACAATGCTGAAGGGAAATCTTCACAGTGGGCAGAGCTTGGGTCATATGGTCTGTTTAGAAGAAGAAACAGGCAGATGTGCGACTGTTTTCTGATTCGTGGGCTGTAGCCAAGGGACTGGGTAGACAGTCAGGGACTTGCAGGTTTATGCTCAGCAACATGGAATTCCACTACCAAGGCGGACCTGGCACAGCCCCTGCTGAGTGCCAGATGTCCCAACAGCGGACGCCAATGCTGAGTCCAGACAGCAGTGACCTGGCCGTAGGCTGACAATGTAGGACACTTCCTCTTTGGAAAGAACAACACTTCTTCCTTACTGAAGAAGATACTTACTTTGGTCACAGATTTGATTTTCCTGCACATAATGCTTTGCCAAAACCACCATCCATGGACGTACAGTGTGGCTCTTCGCCATCATGGTATTCCACACAGTATTGCTGCTGACGAAGGAACTCTCCTCACACTCAGAGAAGTGTGACAGTGGGCCCATGACTGTGGACTCCACTGGTCATACATGTGCCCACCATTCTGAAGCTGCTGGCCTGACAGAAAGAAGGAATGGCCTTTTGAAGATGCGCTTACAGCGACAAACAGTTGGCAGCAGCCTGGAAAGTTGGGGTGCGTTTCACTAAAAGGCAGTATATGGTATGGTTTCTCCCATGACCAGGATTGAACGTTCAAAAATCAAGGGGTGGAAAAGTGAATGGTCCCACTCACTACCACTCCTACTGACCCACTAGGAATAAATATTTTTTTGCTTCCTGTTCCTATGACCTTAAGTTTTGGTAGCCTAGAACCTTTGGTTCCAAAGTTGAACTCTCACCATGAGACTTAACAAACACTTAACTGGAAGCTCAGAATTCCCCCTGGCCACGCTGGGCTTCCGATGCCCTTAAGACAACAGGAAGGACACCGATAAGAGGGTGATTGTGGTGGTTTGAATGGACTGCATGGGT
The DNA here is from genome assembly GCF_021556685.1 of Rattus norvegicus. Classification (NCBI taxonomy): domain Eukaryota; kingdom Metazoa; phylum Chordata; class Mammalia; order Rodentia; family Muridae; genus Rattus; species Rattus norvegicus. The sequence goes on along the minus strand of NC_141534.1, from coordinate 270,277,898 downwards.
TCATACAATTTAATGAGCTTAAAGAGCCCAGGATGCTAGGTCATCAGAGAGAAGCACTCTGTGAAAGGATTAGGAGGTGCGGTACAGGAAGTGCATCACTGGGGGTGGGCTTTCCAGAGCCCATGCCACGCCCAGAGGCTCCTGCTGCTACCTGCAGATAGAGATGGGAAACCCTCAGCTATTTCTCCAGCACCACGCCTACTTGCTTGCTTGCTCCTCTGAAACTGTAAGCAAGTCCCAATTAAATGTGTTCATTTATAAGAGCTGCAGTGGTGTCTCTTCACAGCAGTACAGCAGGGACTAAGACAGGGACAGATCCAGATAACCAAAAGGAAGTTGGATTGCTTCTCCCCATGGGAGGTAAGAAAGATCATGCCTGGATTGCAGGAAAGCCTTTAGAATGTCTCTTGATGTTCCCAAGCTGTTGTAAGATGTTCCAAGATGTTTGTAAGCCATTGTAATAAATTTTCGTTAGATATAAAGATAGATGATAGATTATAGATTAGAGAGAGAGAGATTGAGATTCTACAATCTGTTCCTCTGGAACACCAACTAAAACAGCTCTCAAGTAAATTAACTGCACTTCCTATCTTTTACAAAACAAAAAAGGAAAAAAAATATTTCAAAATAAAGAGAATGAGAATGGAGAAAAGGGGAAGAAGGAAAAGGAAGGAGGAAGACAAGGAAGGCGAAGGAAAAAATTGGCAAAAATAAAAAGAGTATATATGTTCAATAGTTGATTATAAGATTATATGTCCACAGCTCCTTCCTCCCAAACCTCGTGGGAGAGATAGCACATCGCCCAGACAGGTGGGCACTCCTGAGACTGCAGGGCAGGAGAGACCACCAGTACTGCCCACCCTTGCCCACATTCCTGTGGAAACTGTATAGGGCCTCTTGGAACAGGAAGATAGGGGCACTCAAGCTGCAGGTCCCCTGCGGTTGACAGCACACCTAAAAGCTCTAGAACAAAAAGAATCAAATACACCCAGGAGGAGTAGGCAGAAAATAATCAAACTCAGAGCTGAAATCAACCAAGTAGAAACAAAAAGGACCATAGAAAGAACCAAAACTTGGTTCTTTGAGAAAAATCAACAAGATTAATAAACCCTTAGCCAGACTAACAAGAGGACACAGAGAGTGTGTCCAAATTAACAAAATCAGAAATGAAAAGGGAGACATAGCTACAGAATCAGAGGAAATTCAAAAAATCATCAGATCCTACTACAAAAGCCTATATTCAACAAAACTAGAAAATCTGCAGGAAATGGACAATTTCCTAGACAGATACCAGGTACCGAAGTTAAATCAGGAACAGATAAACCAGTTAAACAACCCCATAACTCCTAAGGAAATAGAAGCAGTCATTAAAGGTCTCCCAACCAAAAAGAGCCCAGGTCCAGATGGGTTCAGTGCAGAATTCTATCAGACCTTCATAGAAGACCTCATACCATTACTATCCAAACTATTCCACAAAATTGAAACAGATGGAGTGCTACTGAATTCCTTCTATGAAGCCACAATTACTCTTATACCTAAACCACACAAAGACCCAACAAAGAAAGAGAACGTCAGACCAATTTCCCTTATGAATATCGACGCAAAAATACTCAATAAAATTCTGGCAAACCGAATCCAAGAGCACATCAAAACAATCATCCACCATGATCAAGTAGGCTTCATCCCAGGCATGCAGGGATGGTTTAATATATGGAAAACCATCAACGTAATCCACTATATAAACAAACTGAAGATAAAAACCACATGATCATTTCATTAGATGCTGAGAAAGCTTTTGACAAAATTCAACACCCTTCATGATAAAAGTCCTGGAAAGAACAGGAATTCAAGGCCCATACCTAAACACAGTAAAACCCATATACAGCAAACCAGTAACTAACATTAAACTAAATGGAGAGAAACTTGAAGCAATCCCACTAAAATCAGGGACTAGACAAGGCTGCCCACTCTCTCCCTACTTATTCAATATAGTTCTTGAAGTTCTAGCCAGAGCAATCAGACAGTGAAAGAAGGTAAAAGGGATACAGATTGGAAAGGAAAAAAATCAAAATATCACTATTTGCAGATGATATGATAGTATATTTAAGTGATCCCAAAAGTTCCAGCAGAGAACTACTAAAGCTGATAAACAACTTCAGCAAAGTGGCTGGGTATAAAATTAACTCAAATAAATCAGTAGACTTGCTCTACACAAAAGAAAAACAAGTCAAGAAAGAAATTAGGGAAACGACACCCTTCATAATAGTCCCAAATAATATAAAATACCTCAGTATGACTTTAACCAAGCAAGTGAAAGATCTGTATGGTAAGAACTTCAAGCCTCTGAAGAAAGAAATTGAAGAAGATCTCAGAAAAAGGAAAGATCTCCCATACTCATGGATTGGCAGGATTAATATAGTAAAAATGGCCATTTTACCAAAAGTGATCTTCAGATTCAATGCAATCCCCATCAAAATACCAATCCAATTCTTCAGAGAGTTAGAGAGAACAATTTTCAAATTCATCTGGAATAACAAAACCCAGGATAGCTAAAACTATCCTCAACAATAAAAGGACTTCCAGGGGAATCACTATCCCTGAACTCAAGCAGTATTACAGAGCAATAGTGATAAAAACTGCATGGTATTGGTATAGAGACAGACAGATAGACCAGTGGAATAGAACTGAAGACCCAGAAATGAACCCACACTCCTTGATTTTTGACAAAGGAGCCAAAACCATCCAATCAAAAAACGAGAGCATTTTCAGCAAATGGTGCTGGTTCAACTGGAGGTCAGCATGTAGAAGAAGGCAGATCAATCCATTCTTAACATCCTGTACAAAGCTTAAGTCCAAGTGGATCAAGGACCTCCACATCAAACCAGATACACTCAAACTAATAGAAGTAAAAATGGGGAAGCATCTCGAACACATGGGCACTAGAGAAAATTTCCTGAACAAAACACCAATGGCTTATGCTCTAAGATCAAGAATCGACAAATAGGATATCATAAAACTGCAAAGCTTCTGTAAGGCAAAGGACACTGTTGTTAGGCAAAATGGCAACCAACAGATTGGGAAAAGTCTTTACCAATCCTACAACTGATAGAGGGCTTATATCCAAAATATACAAAGAATTCAAGAAGTTACACTGCAGGGAGACAAATAACCCTATTAAAAATGGGTTTCAGAGCTAAACAAAGAATTCACAGATGAGGAATATCGAATGGCTGAGAAACACCTAAAGAAATGTTCAACATCTTTAGTCATAAGGGAAATGCAAATCAAAACAACCCTGAGATTCCACCTCACAACAGTCAGAATGGCTAGATCAAAAACTCAGGTGACAAAAGATGCTGATGAGGATGTGGAGAAAGAGAAACACTCCTCCATTGTTGGTGGGATTGCAGATTGGTACAACCATTCTGGAAATCAGTCTGGAGGTTCCTCAGAAAATTGGACAATGAACTACCTGAGAACCCAGCTATACCTCTCTTGGGCATATACCCGAAAGATGCCCCAACATGTAACAAAGACACATGCTCCATTATGTTCATAGCAGCCTTATTTATAATAGCCAGAAGCTGGAAAGAACCCAGATGCCCTTCAACAGAGGAATGGATACAGAAAATGTGGTACATCTACACAATGGAGTACTACTCAGCTATCAAAAACAATGACTTCATGAAATTCATAGGCAAATGGATGGAACTGGAAAATACCATCCTGAGCGAGCTAACCCAATCAGAGAAAAACACGCATGATATGCACTCATTGCTAAGTGGATATTAGCCCAAATGCTTGAATTACCCTAGATGCCTAGAACACATGAAACTCAAGACGGATGATCAAAATGTGAATGCTTCACTCCTTCTTTAAAAGGGGAACAAGAATACTCTTGGGAGGGAATAAGGAGGCAAAGTTTAGAACAGAGGCAGAAGAAACACCCATTCAGAGCCTGCCCCACATGTGGCCCATACATATACAGCCACCCAATTAGACAAGATGGATGAAGCAAAGAAGTGCAGGCAGACAGGAACCGCATGTAGATCTCTCCTGAGAGACACAGCCAGAATACAGCAAATACAGAGGCGAATGCCAGCAGCAAACCACTGAACTGAGAACAGGACCCCCGTTGAAGGAATCAGAGAAAGGACTGAAAGACCTTAAAGGGGCTTGAGACCCCATATGAACAACAATGCCAACCAACCAGAGCTTCTAGGGACTAAGCCACTAATTAAAGACTATACATGGACTGACCCTGGACTCTGACCTCATAGGTAGCAGTGAATATCCTAGTAAGAGCACCAGTGGAAGGGGAAGCCCTGGGTCCTGCCAAGACTGAACCCCCAGTAAACGTGATTTTTGAGGGGAGGGCGGTAATGGGGGGAGGATGGGAAGGGGAACAGCCATAGAGAAGGGAAGGGGGAGAGGTTAGGGGCATGTTGGCCAGGAAAGGGAATAACAATTGAAATGTAAATAAGAAATACCCAAGTTAATAAAGATGGAAAAATGATTATATGCATAGTTTTACTGTAGTGATTCAGAAAAATATGAAACTCTGATAGATACATATAACATATAAGTATATACATACATACATATACATATATGAATGATTACTTAGTAATGAACCAAACAAGTTTTAGGTAAGTGTACAATCAACGCTAAATAAGAAAGCACAGAGGAGTCATACTGGATGGTAAGGACAAGTGTTAGCCCTGAGAGATGGCTCTGAAGAGGACTGGCCAGGACGGAGACTTCTGGCCAGGATGGAGACTTCCGGTACCTGGGCCTTCTGTCCTGGCCGGCACGGTGGGTGAAGATAGGTGAGTGTCCATGAAGCGTCACAGGTGAGAAATCTGAACTTTGCCTTAAACACTACAAATGTAAGTATAGTGGGACGTGAGACCGTCCTGAAAGAGCACTGGACAATGGGTGAATTTCAGATGCCACTGCACAACTGAGAACAGAAATGGCAGGGTGCCGTCACGGGGGTATTCTACATTTAAAGCTGCCCACACCCGTTTTCTCACAATTATTAAGGAGAGGAAAACAATACTCTCCCCTCTCATGGCACCCCAGAGCCGTCTGTAACATCAAACACTAAATTCAAAGTGGCAATGCTGAAAACATCTTTTAGAACTCGAGAATAATTTATTATGATTAATATTCAATATCATAAAATTAGTCAAGATAAATTTCAAAATTTATCAAACTTATAAAATTATTCTGAATAAAGAATCTTTTTGTTCCAAATTCTAAAATCATAGCCAATGCAGCTAGAAATTTATTGACCTCCTGTTTGTGGATCTTACTTGAATTTAAGGTTTCTGTTTTATTATTTGCTTGCTTCTTTGTTTCTTCTTTTTTAGATTAACTTAGGAATTTTATTTGTTTAAAGTTAGAAAGTATTTTGCATTTTTACAAAATAATACAACAAAGTTACGGCCTATGATTATGTTTTTAAGGTTTTTTTTTTCCCTTTTTCTTTTCCACATTCCTCTCTGAGCCCTAACCTAAGTCCTTGCCCTCTAATTTCCTCTATATTATAAATCTTAAAAAGAGAAAAGAGACGCAAACCTCATACTTTAGAAATTCTTTAAAAACAACAAAATTAAAATTTTGTATAACTAGTTCTCTTTGTAAGATGAAAATTATGAAACATAAAAATAAAAACCTTAAAGTACATGATTAGGAAAGAAACCCTCAAGTTTGCTATTTAGGTACAGTAACTGAAAGTGTATTATATGCCTTTAAATGAACTCATATATCTGCTTTAACATTTCTTGAGACTCATATGACAAGTTTAATAAAGAATAAAAATTAGAGTACATATCGTGACCCATCCCTACTGAATTCCAATTTACGCTACTTTAAAAGAGTGAAGTATTTGTGATCAGTCCACAAATTCTGATTTCACAATCAGAAGAGCCTACAAGTATATTCTCAACAGAAAATCTAATTTAGAAAGTTAATTTCAAATAATTAAATATTCATGAACATTCAAAGGTATCTATGTAAGTGGCTTAAAAATAAACCATAATTAGATAACCAAAAATTGAAAAGCAGGAAATAATTAAAATACAACAATCATATCAATTTTAATTATAATGTAATCTACACAAATGAGCCCTTATTCTTATTGAAATTTGATTAAACCAAGTGAAATCTGATCAGTGCTTATGTGTCAATCTTAAATTTATACTTTGTCAGTATCAAAACGTATGAGTTACATGTAGATATTTTTAGAATTTCTGAATGAAGCAGCTTCTGTCTCAGTCACTACACAATGTAGAAATAATTAAATGAGTAGTTTCCTGAGCAACCATCTCTAATGTCTTTAACAATGAGTACTTACTCATTTAGGTTTTAAAATAAATTATAGATGAAAACTTTATCAGTACACACATGATTTTAGAAAGGCCTGACTCTGTTCATAAAACATAGCAACTAAAATAAATAAAACTCTCATGCATGTCTATTCGTGATGCACACGCTTTTAAAATTCCTCATACTGAAGGTAAAGGAGCAATTTAAATTTCTAAAAGATTTTTAAACATAAAACTCTAGAATGGTGTTAGTAAAAATGACTTGTTCAATAAACTAGTGTGAATTCAAGTTAGTCATGCCAATGGGAATAAATAAGTCCAATGTCAAAACATATTTCATCAAAGTACAAGTCTACAACACCTCAAAAACATTTTTAAGGTGCCTGGGCGGAGATGGATGAATCTCTGCTGCTGTGCCTTCTCTTGCACTCTTTTTCTTCTCTGTCTTTTGTTTTGTCCAATCCCAACTCGATCTTCATAGAGTTAGAAAGAGCAATTTGCAAATTCATTTGGAATAACAAAAAACCCAGGCTAGCGAAAACTACCCTCAACAATAAAAGAACTTCTGGGGGAATCACAATCCCTGAACTCAAGCTGTATTACAGAGCAATATTGGTAAAAAACTGTATGGTATTGGTACAGAGACAGGCAGGTTGATCAGTGGAATAGAATTGAAGATCCAGAAATGAACCCAAACACCTATGGTCATTTATCTTTGACAAAGGAGCTAAAACCATCCAGTGGAAAAGATAGCATTTGCAGCAAATAGTGCTGGTTCAACTGGAGGACAGCATGTAGAAGGATGCAGATAGATCCATTCTTATCTCCTTGTACAAAGCTCAAGGCCAAGTGGATCAAGGACCTCCACATCAAAGCAGATACACTCAAACTAACAGAAGAGAAAGTGGGGAAGAGCCTCGACCACATGGGCACTGGGAAAATTTTCTGAACAGAACACCAATAGCTTATGCTCTAAGAATCAACAAATGGGACCTCATAAAATTGCAAAGCTTCTGTAAGGCAAAGGACACTGTCATTAGGACAAAACAGCAACTAACAGATTGTGAAAAGATCTTTACCAATCCTACATCTGATAGAGGGCTAATATCCAAGATATACAAAGAACTCATGAAGTTAGACTCCACAGAATTGAATAACCCTATGAAAAAATGGAGTACGGAGCTAAACAATGAATTCTCAGCTAAGGAATATCAAATGGCTGAGAAGTACCTAAAGAAATGTTCAATATCCTTAGTCATCATGGAAATACAAATCAAAACAACCCTGAGATTCCACCTCACACCAGTTAGAATTGCTAAGATCAAAAACTCGGGTGACAAGAGATGCTGATGAGGATGTGGAGAAAGAGGAACACTCCTCCATTGTTTCTGGGATTGCAAGCTGGTACAACCATTCTGGAAATCAATCTGACAGTTCCTCAGGAAATTGGACATTGCACTACCTGAAGATCCAGCTATACCTCTCCTGGGCATATACCCAAAAAATGCTCCAACATACAACAAGGGCACATGCTCCACTATGTTCATAGCAGCCTTATTTATAATAGCCAGAAGCTGGAAAGAACCCAGATGCCCTTCAACAGATGAATGGACACAGAAAATGTGTACATTTATATAATGAAGTACTACTCAGCTATTAAAAACAATGACTTCATAAAATTTACAGGCAAGTGGATGGAACTAGAAAATATCCTGAGTGAGGTAACCCAATCACCAAAAAAAAAAAAAACAAAAAACAAAAACAAAAAAAAAAAACACTCACTGAAAATTGGATATTAGCCCAAAAGCTCGGATTACCCAAGATACAATCCATAGACCACATGAAGCTCAAGAAGAAAGACGACCAAAGTGCGGGTGTCTCACTCCTTCTTAAAAGAGGGAACAAAAATATTCATAGGAGGAGGTATGGAGACAAATTTGGAGCAGAGACTGAAGGAATGGTCACTCAGAGCCTGCCCCACCTGGGGATCCAGCCATATACACACAGCCACCAAACCCAGACAATATTGCTGACAAATACAGAGGTGGATGCTCACAGCCAACCATCGGAGTGAGAACAGGGACCCCAATGGAGGGGTTAGAAAAAGGATTGAAGGAGCTGAAGGGGTTTGCAACCCGATGAGAACCACCACACCAACCAACCAGAGCTCCCAGGGACTAAACCACCATCCAAAGACTATACATGGACTGACCCTGGGCTCCAGCTGCATATGTAGCCGAGGATGGCCTTGTTGGGCACCAATGGGAGGAGAGGTCCTTGTTCCTGGCAAGGCTGGATGCCCCAGTGTAGGGGAATGTCAGGACTGGGAGGTGAGAAGGGATAGGAGGGTGGGGGGACACCGTCATAGAAGGGGGAGGGAAGATGGGATAAGGATTTATGGACAGGAAACCAGGAAAGGGGATAACATTTGAAATGTAAATAAAAAAAATCCAACCAAAAAAAAAAATCAAGGTGAAAAAAAAAGAATATAGCATGTGAAAAAAATATATTTTCAATAAAAGAAAAAACAATAAAATTAATACATGCAGGGCATAAATGAGGAAACTACCTATGTAGGCAAGGGTCCTAAAGTTAAAGATGTAATCCTAAACCTTAAAGAAAGATAAATTATATCCAGTATATAGTAAAAAAGAGAGCATTAAAGATCACTGAAGCACAAGTTACTTCACACTGAGGTATACGAGGGCATTCACCATCAGTTTCTTAGTCAGGAAACTGGAAGGCCATCCCTGTCTCCAGCGTCAGGGTGTTTCCCAATGCAGCACCTACTGCAGCACCGACAACCGTTAGACTCTCTGGCCTCCAACACCTTGACGAGCCATTCGTCCTCACAGATCTTCATCGGTGGTATCCTTGACGGGTCCTGAGTGCCTTGCCGTTCAGGACAAGAAGTGGGCACATGCCAATGAAGATATTCCACCATGAAAATATTCAACGTCACCTGAAATAAACCTTCGCGTGCTTACCTGTATTTTAATAGGCCAGGAGAAGTTGCTGACGTACACATAAAACGTGATGTTAGGATTGCTCCTGAAGTTAAACTTTTCATAGGAAAAGCTATCTCTGTACTCTTTTATATTCATCTTAGAAACTATAGGAGTCTCTTCCCCAGATATTGTTCCACCTAAAATACGAATGAATTATAACTGATATTAGGAAATGGGGATCCTTATTAAATCAGACTACACGGTAAAACTATGTCTTACAGTCTGAAATCACAAGAGCACCATCACCAAACCGCCCCACACTGCTGCTTTCCTCCGTGGAAACCCTCCCTGCCGGCTCACAGACACCTCTGCATGCTTGCCATTTACAATGAAAAGACAGGTTTGCCAAAAATACAATGTAACACGGTATAAAATCACATTTGAAAACGCTCCCAGCCTGTGCAGTCCGCGCTGTTTTTGAGTCCTGATACTCTTTTATGATACAACCTGACCCCAGAAGGATACAACCTGACCCAGGAAGGATCCTCATTTCTGGTTTTCAACCTGAACGCTGTCTCGGGGCCAGGCCAGCACTCAAGCAGGGAAAGCCTCACGGATCCCAGTGAGTAGCTACAGAAAGTGGGCCCTACTTGCCACTTACTCAACAGAAACTTTCGTACACTCGGCCCATATCGTCCACTCGTGTCTTAATCCAACCAAAAAAAATTTAAAAATTGACTTAATTGTTTTCTACAAATTGAACCATTCCTATGTCTAAAAATCTAGAAAGAGGCCATAATTTAAAATACTACACGAATGTTCAATCAGTGAACACACTGGTCATTCAGTAAAGGTTTACTGAAATTACCCAAATGGAACAGGGCAATTCCAACTATGGTGGCTCTACCTCTGAAGGAACAGTAAAATAATTGAAATTAGCATCCTGAGGGACTAGACGCATTTCCATGGATCTAATCCAAATGTAGCTCCTGAACCGTCTTGACATGCGGACTGTCTGAGCTTGTCACTTAACAAACGTGTTGAAAAAACTGGCCTTACAAATGGATAATTCAACATAACAATTCATCTTCCTCATAGCTGGCATTTCCTAAAAATTAATCATTCTGATTTGTAAGCATTATGGAAGACATGCTCATAAAATCTATCTCCTCTGAGCTCTGACACCAAACAGAAGGAATGTATTTCTCAGACTGACAGTAAAAGACACTTGGTTACTTTTACTTTTACTTATGAAAATAAGTGAATACAGAAAAACACTTTCAGGTAAATATTGGGGTTGTTAATTAAATTTATAACTTCGATAATAAATTGGATAATGGAAATCTCAGTCTATTTAGACACTGAAGAGCCAATCTACTTTAATTAAACTCCCAGGATCTCGAACATCAACACTTTAAATGCTTACGTGGTATACTTTATTTGTTGGCCTTCTATTTTAATTGAATAAAGAAGTTACAGTATTCAACTTTCATGTTGTTATTTTTATCAGTAAAACTTCAAGGTGGTAAGAAGCAATTGTACCTTTTTTATTTATTTAAAAGAATAAATCAAATCAGAACAATTTCCATACACAAACACATGTTTGTACAAAAAGATGACAGCGAATTCTTGTTTACCTGTTGAGCCAACAGACCACGTGATGTTGAGATTAAAGTTGTTGGAAGCATTAATGGAAATGTCCAAGTTTTTGTTTGACTGTCAGAAAAAGAATCAAGGTTAGAAAGGTAGAAAGGTGTTAAATGCATATTAGCTAACCCTCTGGCTTTTCTTTGCCCACTGAATTTCTGGAACTGTATGATATAAATATTCAACTGGATGAACACAGGGTGTGTGTGCGGTTTAATGAAACTCGGGCTCTGAGGAACCCAAGGCGAGCCTCCCCCTCTCTCCTCTCCACAAATCTGTCCTCAGTTTTTAATCGGATTTCTAAGACAAAGTTTTGAGAACACTGTACTTTCAAGGGTAGTTATTAGTCCAAGATGTTTTCTTTCCATTTGTTTAATCTTTGTCTCTACCCAGAGGAAAGGGGACCTACACAGGGCCTGTCTCGCTAACCTCTAGGATGGTGTGGGTGCTGGGGTTGCAGTGTGCGCCTGTTACAGCTATTACTTTATGACTGCAAAACATGGAAATGTAATGTACGCAAAAGAAAGCTCTCGATTTGAATTTTAATCCACTCGTCATATCATATCGTGGGCTTAACTTTATTCTGGGTTGGGTGGTTTGGAAAACAGCTATTTAAAGTTCACAACAAAATGAACAATCTAAGCGTAGGAAACTACCTTGATGTTTTCATTCACACTTTACAAATTCAAATATAAACTGCCGAGGAAATGAAAAGCACCAAAACTCAGTGCCATGGCTGTGGAGAGCTATGGTGGCTGCTTAAGCTATACAGGTGAGCTCACTACACTCACGATTTTGCTGAGCCCTGGTTTGTCCAGCTACAGGAATAAAGAAAGCCACCATCACACTTCCTTGTACAGTGTGTGAAAATCCAGCAGGAAATGCCCAGGGAAACAGGAAATGATGCACTGGTTGGTGGAGATACTCCAGGTCAGAAGCTTCTCATGGAGAAGTTCCTGCGAATAGCTTACGCCGCCGAGAACTGGATCATCTAGCCAACGTTTTCCAACCCCCTCCCTGTTAGTTTCCTTTCTAAAGATGTCCAATTCCCATCTGGTGGCTCTAGTTCTAGTGTAAATGTAAAGCAGAGGGTCTACGTCGCACTCGAGACCCGGGTGATGTGGAAGTGCCGGCTCCAGGTGACTGACAGTGAGTTAAGTTAACAGTCAAGTGTGATGTCTGCTGTAAAACTGCTGGGAGTCCAAATGGTAAGTCATCTCCTTGCTTATTTTTACAGGATAAGACATTGTTGTTTCAACTTTACCGGCTGCCATGGGTGACTCTTTCTTAGTTAAAAAGGATTACACAAGAAAACTCAACTCTTGACCCAGTGTCTCTGGAGATGCTTCTTCATGAAGACTAGCACCAGGGAGTATGTTTAGGCTGTTTGATTTCTAAAAAATGGACAAGACCTCCCTTAAACGTATGCCTGTTTTAGCTTTACTATTGGTGTGAATGTGTTTGCTCTTCAGAAGCCTGCAGAACGGGGTGGATGTGTCCCTCAGAGACAGAAGACTGAGAAGAACCTCAGTGGAACCAACAACACACCTTAGTGCACGTGAACAGGAGAATGATGTAACATGTCTCCAATTCTTGTGTTTTACTTGAAAATAAGAATTTTCTGAATTTTAAGTGTATAATTACAAGCATGAGCGTAGGCACATAATTTAAACCAGGAGACTACAAAGCAAAAACACTAACTTGACAATTATCGGGATCACAAGGATAGCTAAGTTTTATGAAAAGAAATTTTAAGCATTTTAATAATTTCTATGGCATCCCCCTATGTAACAACTCTAAGGAGTGAAACAGGAGGGACAGTCCCTACAGAGGCGACATCTCCTTACCTGCTCTGGGTTTGCGATGAAGTTGATGGCAGTGTGGTGCCGGTCATCTTCCTGCAGCAAGCTGAAGGTAAACTGGTAGTCAATCAGCAGACTGTCTGCGGGGAGAAGGAGAATGCTCACATAGACGGGAAGGTCTTTCTGGAGAGAGTCGGGGGAGAGGGCATTGCACACGGTATCTACCACTAAGTACTGGCAGCCTATTCAAGTACAGTGAGATACTAACCTACGTCAGTGAGCCACAAAGACACACGGTACAACAGGCTCAATCTACTATAAAGTAAGCAGGTAATCATCAGACTGCACACACTGTTTCCCTAACAAGCTGTAAGAAAGGGGGGAAATGCACAGTTCTTCATTTAACAAGGAAACGCTCCATTTCTCCTCCAAACGTCAGAAATCACATTACTGTATCTTTACGGGGGTTCTGAATAAGTAATTAACTGATATTGGAAACATGGACCTCACTGTCAACAACTTAATATACTCCAAATTTTTCAACTCAGTAGAGTGCAGAACAGAAAAATTACAATTTAACGTAAGTTTTGAATTTATGCAAGTGGATATAATTTGACAGTATCTTTTTATACTGAATTATTGAGGCATTCCTATGCATCAGGAAAACAGTCATAAAGAAATAATAGAAGTCAAGTTTTCAGCGCATGAATCTCTAGCATCGTTAAAGACGGGATCACAGCGTTTAAAAGGGGTGTACGCCAAACGTATGACAGGAAAGGTATCCTGGTGGAAAAACCTAAATATTCTTATAGAGTATAATGTATGGAAGATCAATTCACAGTACATATATTAACCAAGGTATTACAATAATCTAAAGTCCATCGATGGCAAGTGTGATTGATTCCGGAGTATATTACTCAGGAGTAAAGACAGACAGATGAAGTCCTGCTACCCTGACAGGCGGGGATTACAGCAAATACTTAAGGTGGTCACGAATGACCACACAGCTCATGATTTCACTCATATGATATGTTCACAGAGGCAAATCCACAGAGGCAGAAGAAAACAAGGTGATATCTAAGATCCAGGTAAGGAGAATGGGACACAAACACTAAAACAGAGAAGTTTATTGGACATGACGTAAAATCAGAAAATGGCTAAGTAACTGTGAAGATGCAAGGCCTCCTGAGTGGTGCGCTCCTGTCTGTGGGGAAAGGGAGAAGGTGTCTGTACCTTCAAGGACAGCTCAAGTACTTACTATCAACTACAGACATCCAGACAGCCATCAGCAAATTAATTATTCACAAATACTAGTATTTTTCTCAATTTGACACAAGCGAGGTCACCTGGAAAAGGGGACCATGATTAAGAAAATGCATCCTTTATAGTGGCCTGTAGGGACATCTGCAAGGGCATTCTTGTTTCATGACCACTCCCAGAGAGCCCAGCCTATGATGGGCACTGCCATCTCCTCACAGCTGGTCCTGAGCTGTGTCACACAGCAAGGAACAAGCCATGGATCTAACAAGCCAATGAGCCGCATTCCACTGCAGTTCCTGCCTCTGGGTCCCTTACCTCACCACCCTAGCGATGGAAGCGGAAATAAACCCTCGCCTTCCCCTCGTTGCTTTTGGGTTTGGTGTTTATTCCAGTAACAGACGCCGTAATAGTCTGGGTGCCAATCACACTCACATAACAATTAAGGCCAAAGGACGGGAGGCAAAACTGTAAGTACTTATAGACACATAGACTCAGTAACACTTTTCAATTCAAACATGATGATAACAATTTAATCAATAAAATATCCTAAAAATGTATGTTCACATTTATACAAGAACTGAAAGTATACGGGAATATAGAAAGGACACAGAAGGACAGACGACATGGCTCAGATATTAAGAGCACTGGCCGCTTCTGCGGTTCAGTTCCCAGCATCCACATGGGGGCTCACGACTGTAACTCCAGCCCCAGGAGATCCCATGCCCTCCTTTGGCCTCCTCAGGTACTGCACAGAGGTGGGGCACACTCACATACATGGCAAAAGACACGTACACGTACACATAAAACTAAGAAGTCTAAAGGAAATAGCATATGAATAAAAGGCTCGACGGTGAATAAATGACAGTTAAACTTAGTAATATAGGAAATATTACAAAGAAAAACATTATCTCATTACACCTATAGCCAGATTGTTTGCTAAAGGTGATTTAAAGTAAAGAGGAAGGAAGAAAGAAAACAGCTATTGTGCACATATAAACAGCTGCAATTTTCTTCTCTGGGTTTTCTCTGTTTCACTGGGCTCACATCTAACCCATACATAAAATCAATAAATACAACACTCAATTATTTTGTTTAGCTAGGTAGACCTAATATCTGTTAAAAAAAAAAGAAAATATATAGGAAGTACTTGACTTTTAAATATTAATTTACATTGGTAAACTTGATAGCCACTATTGTCATTCCATATCTGAAGACGTTTATATTTTCTAGCAACAATATCATCTATAAAATAAACAAAAGGATTTATGGCTATAATGTATGTGACTATAATTTATATTTCTAATTGTATTCTGGAAACCTTGGGATTTTTAGGTTTTGCTTATTCTACTAATAGTCATAAATATGTACATAAGGTGAATTTCTATTCTAATTTTCACTGTGGCTTCGTCAATCTTTGATCCCCAAACTAGGCTTATTTTACTGCCTGTGTATCACAGGCATGAAGGAAGGACTGAAGTGTAACGAATGGCTGACCACTACGACAGGTTTGCCCCAGAATGTCTTAACAACTTTAAACTCAAGACTTTTTAAAAAGGAGATACATTTTGAACGTATATGAGAAACATATTAAAAAGATACAGATGTGCAAGTAGGAAAGGTAATTTGGGTTTACTGTTTCTTTTTTAATTTTTATGTTAATGCTCAAAGAAAAGATGCCTAACAACAGACAAGAATGAAAAACATTTTTTAAAGATTTTATTTACTTATTTTAAGTGAGTACACTGTAGCTGTCTTCAGACACACCAGAAGAAGGCATCAGATCCCATTACAGATGGTTGTGAGCCACCATGTGGTTGCTGGAATTTGAACTCAGGACCTCTGAACAGCAGTCAGTGCTCTTAACCACTGAGCCATCTCTCCTGCCCCTCAGAATGAAAAATTTAAAGAACATCACAGCCATGTGTTTTGTTGGATTAATCCAAAGAAAACAATAGTACCTCAAATTCCTTGTACCTCAAAAACTGTAAAAAGCTTGAAAAGGAACACATAAAGGAGTCAACAAACCGAAGTGGAATGAAAACAGATGGCAGAGCCTCACACATATCAGTAACGGCCACTGAGATACATAGATTAACTCATCATTAATCACAAAGTGATCAGATCGGGAAAGCTCCAGACCAATCCGCATTCCATGTGTGGAAGGACAGACAGCTGGAGTGAGGGTGTTGGTCAGGCAAGGAGTCAAGGAAAGACACCAGTATCACGAGACATGCACGGTATCACGTGATATGGTGATTGCTGATCACACACACACACACACACACACACACACACACACACACACACAAATGCCTACTAAAACTCAACTTCGTAAAGAAGCTACAGTTATAGGGGTGCAGCAAGTACCCAGCATGCCTCAGGCCCCGGTATGGTCTCCAGCACATAGGGGAGAAGAAAGCCTAGGCAGTCCCTGAGATCATAAAGTAGGATAGTCCCCTAGGATTCACATTTTAGATCAATAGAATAATCATTAACAGCAGTTTCCCTGGGGCAGAACCATTAGGGATTTTAATTTGCCTCTTAATCTATCTTCTTCTAAACTGATTATGCATTACTTCCATTACTGGGACTAAAAACGCTATTTTTAAAGGAAGGTACAGACTCGTCTTCTTGGACACTGATATTTAGTAAGTTTTCATATCACATACTGACATGATTAATATCGTTACATTCACTTCCGAAAGTGGCTTATCTCACCTCTAATCTGTGTGTTCCTTAGATATAGGCCATCAGAAATAAAATCCATACAGATGCGGCCTCTCACCCTACTGTGATGTGGTTCAAGTACACAGCTGAAGCTTCAAAGTAAAGCAGACAGCGTTTGCACCAGCCTTTAGTCCACACTGAACTAGAATCCTAAAGAAAATAGTACTAGCTTCTGCAAAGAGCGAAGAGTTATATACAGAATTACATAGTGAGGAATGCAAGCTACGTAGCTTCAAATCCATGTCCAGGATGCACGCACAGCACGTTTTACTTGACAAAAGTCACACAACCTCCAAACATTGTTAAACAGCTTTAATCACTGATCGTGCATACACAGCAACAATGCCTGCCTATCCATTTATGTATTAATAATTTACATGTGCGTACTATCGTTAGGCCTGCTATGAGGATCATACATTCCTGCGTGTGGAACAAAACAAGATGCTGTGCACTCAGAATCACCCTTTCTATGAAAAACAAAACAAAACTCAAGTGTGTGAGCAGAATAGCGTCAAGCCTAAGTATGGGACAGCAGTAATAGATGTGATGGGTGGTGAGGGAGAAAAGTAGCAAGACTAAAAGCCACAAAGTTCGGGTTTCTTAGGAATAAAAAGATTAAGGCGTTGGAGATTCTGATAGGATGAACACTGCACACACCCCCATATGTGAGCACAAGTCACAAGCTGGGAAGTTCATTAGGAAGAGGTTTGGGGTCTGCATGCCTTCAGCAGGAAGTCCAAATGCTGGCCTTAGCCAACTTCTGATGAAGGCTCTACGACACCTCACCCTGGCAGGAAGGAGATAGAGTCTGACAGGGAGTGCTTGGGGGGTCGTGCCTTTAATGTCTTAAGAGAGAGCTCGGATCTGTGTGCTCTACCAAGCCCAATGCCAGGGTGAGCAGACCAGAGTCAACTCAACGAGAAATTCAAGTAAGCTCTCAAAATGTCGAGTATAAGAAATTCATTAACCAAACATAATATATAGTCCAAAACAAGAAGATTCATTCACACTAAAAGCAAAAATAAAAACACAAAACAACCAAAAAATCATACACACACAAAAATTGTCTCATTAAATATAAGGATTAATTCAAGTTTTGTATGTTCAATTCTCTTTGGCATTGAGATTAACACTTGTTATTTTTAATTTATTGCTACAGTAACATGTTAAGAGTAATGTGCAAATGTCTCTCTTGGGCTGGAGAGCTGGCTGTGGCTAAGATCCTTGCTGTTTTTGTGAAGGGGCTGGGTTAGAATGCCAGCACCCAAATGGAGGCTCACCACTTCCTGAGACACCGCCATGCATGTGGTACACAGACATACATGCAGGCAAAGGACACACACACGCACGCACGCACGCACGCACGCACGCACGCACGCACACACACACTCGCGCGTGTTCACACAAACATGCACACACAAACATGCACACACACAAACATGCACACATACATAAACATGCACACACACATATATACACACACACAAACACGCACACACACACACACACACACAATTCTCTCCTGTGCATTCAAACAAGTGTATTAAACCTAATGTGTGTGTTTATGCTCATAAATAGTGCTTCACAGTCTAAGACCTGCACACTAATTAGATAACCTTAAACGGTTTTTGTTGCTGTTTATTATTTTTAAAGTTCATGTGACCAAAAAGTATGTATCTTTGAAATAACTGAGGATAATTTAATAATTAAGTGTCAACAGGGACTGATAGCTAGCTTTCTCACATATTCTTACTGAGATTTTTTAACTCAAGTTTGCAAACAGCTACGGTTGCAAGCAGGGTACTGAACTCCTTCCACATGTGTTACCGCCACACTGCACCAAGCGGTACAGGGCTGACTTGCAGCACAAACTATGGTCTAATCTCAAAATTCATAAAGTTTCCATTGACTCTCCATTTCCTTTCAAACTTTCTTAGCTCCGAGATGTGCTAAATAGGGCAATACTGCCATCTAGTGTGTCAGGACAATTTCTCTGACATCCCTAAAAGGAAGCCACTGTCTAGCAGGAGAGATTCTCTGATAAAGTGAGGGAAAGGCAGTCCAGGGACAGGCCCAATTTGGGACCCATCTCAAGGGGAGGCTCCAAGGCCTGACACTATTACTGATGCTGTGGTGGGCTTACAAACAGGAGCCTAGCATGGCTGTCCTCTGAGAGGCCAAACACAGCTGACTGAGACAGAAGCAGACACTTACACCCAACCAAGGACTGAAGTTGAGGACTCTTGTGGTTGAAGTAGGGAAAGGCTGGAAGAGGCTGAGGAGGAGGGCGACCCCTTCAGACGACCAGCAGACTCGACCAACCTGGACCCCTGAGATCTCTCAGACACTGAGTCACCAACCAGGCAGCACACACCAGCTGGTCTGAGGCCCCTGACACATACACAGCAGAGGACGGCCTGTTCTGGCCTCAGTGGGAGAAGATGCACCTAACCCTTGAGAGACTTGAGGTCCCAGGGTGTGGGGAGGGTCTAGCAGTGTGGGGTGGATTGGAAGGATGGGGACGTCCCTTGGAGACAAGGGTTGGGGGAGGAAGTATGGGATGAGGAACTGTCGGAGGGTGGACTGTGAGGGGGATAATGACTGGACTGCAAAAAAATAAAAGATTAAAGTAAATAATTTTTAAAAAGAAAGAACATCAAATGTACAAGTAATGCATTTTAAAGCAAATTAGACTTCACACACACACACACACACACACACACACACACACACTAGTTGCTGTTGCTAATGAGCAACTGTGGTGATCAGATGGGATCATAACACACTGTAGCAAAGAGCTACTGGTGAACACCAGGGAAACAAAGAGGACATCTGGGACCAGCTTAGATAACAGTGGGAAACTCAAATATAAGGGTATAAATGTATTTTGAATACTTAGCACAAAAGAAGGAATGTAGATACTCCACTGATGGTCTTTAAATATTGATTCCATTTTATATTAAAAATACTTTAGATATGTTGAGTTAAATATTTTATTGAAATTGACTTACGTTCACATATGACTCAAGTTATATTTATATTACCCAGCACTGATTTAAAAGAAAATTTATCTTAGTTTTCAACATAAGTGGTTCAAGTATTAACGTATTTAAAATTTATAATGTATGGAATATAAGCTACATAATCTGTCAATACTTGTAGCTAGACACCAGTTGGTATGTATAAAATCTATACAAAACAGTAAAAAAATTATTTCTAATTAAGAAAAATAGGCAACAAATATGTCCATATAAAGAAAAACTAAGAAACACAGAAAGATTGAGGAAAGCCACTAACTGTAGTTGAAATGTGCTGAACACAAATGAATTTATAATAGTAGAAGACACATTAAAATCCCACCACCGTAGAAGATGCTCATGATAAAATTATTTAAATCCACACAAAAGAATGCATACATTAGTACGACAGTCAGCAATATAGCATTTGCCTTCCATGTGAACTGGTTAGCAACGAGTGACTTAATCAACCATGAGATCAGATTTGGTTTTACTCAAGTCTTATAACCAAGGAAAGAGGGAGGCTTTGGAAAAACAAACTGTACAACCCTGCTAGCTAGAATCCGCTCACTGATCGTCCTGGGTGCTAAGAGTATAACCACGCGGGCTGTGTGTGCTCCAGATAAAGACGCACACGGAAATGTTTCTCTCTGATCCAGTCTGATTAGCCTCTAAAGCAGGGTTTCTCGACCTGGTAGTCATTTTGCACCTGATGGTTCCTAACCAGGGATCTGAGCCTTACAGACTGTTGAGCAGTCAGTACCCCAGCCTACCTCTAACCGCTACATCCCCGCTGCACCACGCCCGCCTCCAGCTGGGAGAACAAAACATATCCAGACACGGTCAGGCGTCCCACAGTGAACACCAACACAGTAATACGATTTGGAGTATCTGCTACAATGTCAATAGAATTAGAAACTATTAAAATGCTCTTGCTTAGAAAAATTATATAAAGATAAAAAAAATTGAAATCATAAGTTCTGGAGATAATAATGCTAATAAAGTTTATATGAAACATAGGCAAATCAGCAACAAAATAACGGGATGGAGATCAGGGCTCAGCAGCAGAGGAGTAAGAGAAAGAACATTTGGAAATACAAAGTCGATGCCGGAGAACAAAGGCAGCAGAAGGGTGAAAGTCAAGGGTGATGTGTGAAAAATACATTTAACAATTTCAAAGCACCACAACCAGAGGATGAGAGTAAATGACTACGCTTTAAAAGTTCATCAAGAGCTGAAGAGATGGCTCAGCCATTGCAGACTGGGCTCATGACAGAAAAGGCTCCCATGACTTTTCATGATGGTAATACTCTTTTACAAAAAGAGCAACCCTTGGAATTCACTCACAAGAGTTGAGTTAATCCCACAATTCAAACATGTGCACATAAAGTCAGATAAAACATAATCGAGGACTAGGTAGAAAACAATGTACAAAAGCCATCAGACATACCCCAGTAATATTAAATAAGCCTAAGTAAAGTACAAGCAGGTAGGAGTCTGCAATACTGAACCAATATTCCTTGAAAGCGTGACTTACCCCAGAACAAAAAGTTTAATATTAGAAAACCCAATAATGACAGTCACTATTTAATAATAGGAAACAAATACATGAATGCAATCAGAAACAAATTTTATGACTCCCTTAGATAGGAAATGGTACGGTTTGATCCAAAGAATACTTTAAAACACTAAACTTCCCCTGAATAAGGGCGTGTGGGATCACTACCAGGGCACGGCAGGGACAGTGGCAAACACACTAAAGCTGACTTGGAAAACAGAGGAGCAAGAAATGACCGTCAGTAACCCACAAGCAGTTCAAGCCCCAGCAGACACATAAAAATGCCAGGCATGAGGGCAGAGAACAGAGTGTTCCTGCGCTCCACATCAACCAGTCTAGACTGGCTGCTAAGCACAGTGTCAGTGTGCAACACTGTGTCGGGGTCAAGGCCTCGACGCACAGGAGATACGGGTCACTGAAGAAACACAAACTAGAAGAACTGACAATGCTGTAGCATGCCTCATCTCGGGCATTTCTGAGTCTATGAGAGTACTGAATATGGAAGCACCGCAGGTTAGCGCTCTGAGTAAAGACATCACGCTGGAGAACAGCTTTAGAAGGACACCATCCCACTGGGAAAACGAACCACACTTTCATGATCCATTCCTCAGATCTGGACACCTATGCTGCTTCCTATGGCTGCTATGAGCAGAGCAGCAGTGAATATGAATGAAAAGTGTCTCTACAGTGAGATCTAGAGTCCTCAAGCAAGTGTCCATCTCTGTAGGGAGATCTAGAGTCCTCGAGCAAGTGTCCATCTCTGTGGCAAGATCTAGAGACCTAAAACCAAATTCAAACAGTATCAATCGACCAATCCAGCCCTAGAGAGGATCCTAGAAGGAAAACTGCAATACAAGGAAAACTCCTATCCCAAAGAAAAGACAAATTCTTAAGCATCTCCCAACAAAGTCCAAAGGGGAAAACTGCAAGCACATAAGGTTACCTACAAAAGCAAATATAACAGGAACCAACAGCCATCTGTCTTTGATATCTCTCACTACTAATTGACTCAACTCACCTATAAAAAGACATAAGCTAACAGACTGGACACTCAAACAAGACCCAGCATTTTTGCTGCATACAAGAAACACACCTCAATAACAAAGACAGAGACTATCTCAGAGTAAAAGGATGGAAAAAGGTCTTCCAAGCAAATGGTCCCAAGAAACAAGTCAGAGCTGCCATCCTAATATCCAATAAAATAAACTTTCAACCAAAAGTTATCAAGCGTGATAACTTCATATTCATCAAAGGGAAAATTCACCAAGAGAAAGTCTCAATTCTGAACATCTATGCCCCATTTTGCTTTTTGTTGGAGGCTTTGGGAACTTGGGGGATATTTTTTCTTTGTCTTCTCTGTTTTGTTTTGTTTGAGGGGGGACTTATGCTGGTGTTATTTTTGAGGGGGTGGAGAAAGTGAAGTAACAAGAATCTGGGTATGGAGGTGGGGAGGACAGGAACACATTATAACTATATTGTATGAAAAAAAATTTACAAGTAGCTGCCTTTCAAGAAAACTACTTTTTAAAGGATTGTGACATATCCAGAAATGGTGGCACATGCTTTAAGAAGGATTTAGACAAGTCATAAGCTAAGAAGGAGTGTTTGACAGCTACACATCTAATATAGGTCTTCCACATAGAATAAAGGATCTTTAAAACGTCATACCACTGTCCCATGTAGTTGGCTGCCTGGCTAGTTTATTTGGTTGGTTTTGGTAAATCTGACGCACACTAAAGAAATCTGGGGAAAGGAAAACTCAACAAAGAAAATGTCTCCCCTAGATTAGCTCTCGGACCAGTCTGAGGGAATTGAGCTCCTGCCCAACTCTCCTTGGTGACAGGGTTCTAAGTAGAAACAAACCCCGTCCTCCCCGAGTTGCTCTTGGTCTTGGTGTTTAACGCAGCAACAGAAAGCAAACTAAAACAACTGTGAAAATAAACCATTAAGAAAAGTGTTACAACACTCCAAGTAACATGCACATGGCATTTACGGGTTAAACGATTGTCAATGTTGTTAGTAGTGACTGAAATGTAAAATAAAATAGTAGATTGCATGGCCTAACTACTAGAACATCCAGAATTAAAACGGCCAACTGTAAAAACGTGTTGCGGACACAGAAGAACTGGAAATTTTATACATGGATGAGGAGGACGCTGACGAGGAGGATGCTGACAAGGTGGCCGTTTGGAAATAGCTC
Source organism: Rattus norvegicus (assembly GCF_021556685.1). NCBI lineage: Eukaryota > Metazoa > Chordata > Mammalia > Rodentia > Muridae > Rattus > Rattus norvegicus. Next base: position 270,254,407 of record NC_141534.1, on the reverse strand, counting down.
ACCTGATTCTACTAAAGCTAAACAACCAATCAGAGCATCTGCAGACAGAAACACAGCGTCCTTCTGGGGAAGGATCAACGGACAGCTCCTTGTAAACAATCTATCATAAAGTTTTATCGCTTCAATTTTCTAAACACTTCAATAAAATGCAATGTTTACTTGAACCCTACATTACGTTCACATTCGGGTTATATTTTTACTTTACTATTCGGAGTCGGAAAAATATACCAAACGCGTTAAGAGAACACTGCAAATAGAAATTACCTTTCTTAGCAACAGGAATGTTATAATCTCAAAATTTTAAAAGGTAAATTAATTAGATACGTGGATGGGAATAACTACTTCGTAATGAAGCTATAGGTATTCATTTACCTGGCTAACCATACAAATCAATTACTGCCAATAAAAACATCTAAATACTTACAATAGCATGTCCCTCTAAGTGGGTTACCAACATAGCGATTTTCAGAGTCACATCTGTAAAAACAGAAAAACCTCACTTAATATTAAATAATGTAGAGAAACTTACTACTTTTTCAAAATTTTTGATTTTTGTCTTCAAGTCCTGTTTCCATAAAAAAAGAAACTATCAATGTGAGACAGACATACAGTCTTGATTGGCATAATCCCATTTCTTGGGATATATTTCTACAATAAATGTTATAAAATACATGCACTAGAGTAAGGTAACCGGGGGACATTTCGAAAAGGGTCCTAGGAAGACTGTAAAGCCAGGGGGTCAGGAAGTTTGCTTTAAGACTTTGTTTCCTACAAACATCAGACACTTTACCCATAACGTCTCAACAAAATGGCTCTCGAACACATGGTGAACGAGGACTTCCATGGGCGTGAGAAAGTGGATGAGTGACTTAGTTAGTACACAGGGTGCACTACAAACACCATGGCCAAAGCAACTCAGGAAGGAAAGGATGTATTTGGCCCACACTTCCAAATCCCTGTTTATCATGGAAGGAGGAAGTTAGGACAGGAACTTGGAAAGAGCCGGATCCTGGGCAGGAGCAGGTATCATGGAGCGGGTTATATTTAGGTGTGTGTGTGTGTGTGTGTGTGTGTGTGTGTTTATGTGTGAGTGTGTGTGTGAAAGTGTGTGTGTATGTGTGTTTATGTATGTGAGTGTGAGAGTGTATGTGCATGTGTGTTTGTATGGGTCTTTATGTGTGTGAGTGTGTGTGAGAGTGTGTGTGTATGTGTGTTTGTATGTGTCTTTATGTGTGTGAGTGTGTGTGTGTGAGTGTGTGTATGTGTGTTTATGTGTGTGAGTGTGTGTGTGAGAGTGTGTGTGTATGTGTGTTTATGTGTGTGACTGTGTGTGTGTGAGTGTGTGTATGTGTGTGTATGTGTGTTTATGTGTGTGAGTGTAAGAGAGTATGTGTGTGTTTATGTGTATGAGTGTGTATGTGTCAGAGTATGTATGTGTGTGTGTGTTTATGTGTGAGTGTGTGTGTGTGTGTGTGTGTGTTTATGTATGAGTGTGTGTGTGAACAGGAATGGCCTAGAGGGAGAAAGGAGAAATGGGAAATGTTATAAATATGATGTCAAAAAAATTTTAAGTTAAAATTAAATATATATACCAAAAGCAACAAAGTATAATAGTTTACATTTCCACTAAATTTAGCCTTAAAAGGTTAGGAGACCTTTGAAATGTCTCTTCTATAATACATTCATTATGACGAAGATATTACAATGCAAGTTCATCATAATAATAACCAATGGAGTAGTGGAAAATAACTAAATAAGATTACACTGTGGATTCATTTTAGCCATGTGCTTGCTTTTTTTTTTTACATTGGAGATAAACCTTAAAGATATTAAATTTCAAATCTCTCTGAAGGAATGTTATCTTACTAGGAAATCAAGACAGAACAGAGATGCAGCAGACAGCTCACCAACAGGCTCACTGGGCAATGGTAGGAGGGTAACCTTACAGGTGAGGATGCTCAGGGCACTCTGAGGCCTCTGTTTTGTGACGTGATATTCACTCCCACTAAAGACTTCAACACCTTCCTCCTCTTGATCAGGCATGATTGTCAGGGAACAACTGTCATAGCTGAAGCTCCACTTTAAGTTGCTGTCAGTCACCCTTAAGACAGAATCCTAGAATGATTTTCAACATACTCTGTGCCCTGGCTGTGGAAGACGATTCCTTTAAATGCTATCACTGAAGGCTTTCTCATGTTTACAGCCTGCCGTGAGTTCATGAGAGGCACCTTCTTCTAAGCTATATGGCATTTAACAAAAGCATCCAGACTTATAAGCCTTGCCATTTAGGCTTTGTGATTAAGTGCTAGCATTCCTGTGTAAACGCTACAGCTTCTATCATCCCCACTGACCAGCTATGAATCTCGGTGGTCACTCTAGCACACCAGGTAACACTGCTCCACTAACCATCGAATTTAGTGCTGACTGACAGTCACCCAGTTATAGCGCATCATGAAGTTCTGTTACCTAGAGCCAGTGTGAAAGTAACTCAGGGAGTGTCCCCTCCATAGAAGACTGAGGGGGACCTGGTTGTATATACTGTCACAGGGCGTGATGGCAGGCAGTCTTGGAGGAAAAAGCAGAAAACGAAGGACAAATCCCCACTCTTGTGCCTGCAGCATGGCATTGTGGGTAAAACCACCTGCTTGGCAAGCCTGCTGACCTCAGTTTAATGCCTGGAGTCCATGGAGGAAGGAGAGCTCTGACTCCCAAAAGTGTCCTCTCCCCTTCTGGTTGAGCAGTAACCACACATTTTGGCATTAACTATCTCACATCACCTGGTTGCAATTGGAAAGAAATGTACACACACACACACACACACACACACACACACACACACACACACACACAATTGGGAATATACCTGCACATGTGCACAATTTATAATTTAGGTACCACACATCAAATAGTCCAAGGAAGTTCTGTCTTTCTGAGTCTGGCTTATTTCTCTAAGCATAATGATGTCTAGTTGTATCTACTTTCCAAAATGCCATGATTTCATTTTCTTACAGCTGTGTAAATTCCCACTGAGTACATGTATCATACTTTATTTAGCCATTCATCCAGGCCAGTTCCATTTTCTAGATACTGTGATTTGTGAGCAGATAAACACGGATGTTTACGCTGTACATTCTCATGTGGCAGGTTGAGTAATTTAGTCCTTCGGCTACAAACCAAGAACAGAGCAGCTGGGTCATCTGCCAGCTCTAAGGGGTGTTATGAGGGCCTTCCGTGTCCTTCAGGACTCTACAGTGTACGCTCCCATCTGCCATACATAAGGTTCCTTTGTATACGCAGCCTTGCCAGCATTTCGTCATGAGTATCTTCAATGACAGCAATCTTGACTGAAGTGAGCTGGACTCTTACATGTCCCTGAGGGTTAAGCTGTTGTCCATTTGTGTTTCTTCTATGGAGACCCATGTTGAGTCCAGTAGGTTTTTTATTTTAAAAAATGACCATTTTCAGTACCAATTACCTTGGAAGGTTAGACTGAGAACTGTCGTGACAGTGACAATGTGACTTTTGTTTTATGCTTTGTTTCTGGATGCTCCATCGTTTGAGATAATGCAGCCAAGACTGGCCTCAAATTCACTATGTAACCGAGGCTAGCTAAATGAATATTTTACTCATAATTATTACTGCTTTGCCCACCATGGTGGCCATTCACTTCCACAGCTTATTCCATGGAAAATGCTGCCTGTGTTAGTCAGGGTTTCTATTCCTGCATAAACATCATGACCAAGAAGCAGGTCGGGGAGGAAAGGGTTTATTCAGCTTACACTTCCACATTGCTGTTCATCACCAAAGGAAGTCAGGACTGGAACTCAAGCAGGTCAGGAGGCAGGAGCTGACGCAGAGGCCATGGAGGGATGTTACTTACTGGCTTGCTTCCCCTGGCTTGCTCAGCTTGCTCTCCTATAGAACCCAGGACTACCAACCCAGGGACGACACCACCCACAATGAGCTGGGTCCTTCCCCCTTGATCACTAATTGAGAAAATGTTTTACAGCTGGGTCTCACAGAGGCATTTCCTCAAGGGAGGCTCCTTTCTCTGTGATAACTCCAGCTTGTGTCAAGTTGACACACAAAACCAGCCAGTGTTCTGCCTTAAAAACTTCTCCACTTTCAAGCTGAGTGTGGTACCTCACACCTTTCTCCTCCACACTGGAGGAAGAGGCAGTGGGAACTCAGGATCTTTGTGAGTTCTAGGCTAGCCTGGTCTACATAGTCGGTTCCAGGCCAGGGAGGCCTACACAGTAAGAGCCTATCTTTGAAGAAGAAAATTTAAATCATCTCTTTTTTTTCTGCTAGAAACCAGTAGTATCCACATAGGATGTTTGAGAGTATCTCTGAGAAGAGGGAATCTCGAACGCTATCCGTTCAGACTGCTCTTGACGCTCCCTGCTAGTAAGAGCAGACCTCTACCAGCTAACCCATTCTGTGGGAGCCGAAGTTGCTGCTGCATGCACGCAGGCTCTTGTCCTTTTCTCCCCTTTGGGGGTTTTGGTTTGGTTGGTTGATTGGATAATTAGTTGGTTGGGTATTTAGTTGGTTGGATATTTAGTTGTTGGTTGGGTATTTAGTTGGTTGGATATTTAGTTGTTGGTTGGATATTTAGTTGGTTGGTATTTAGTTGGTTGGATATTTAGTTGGTTGGATATTTAGTTGGTTGGATATTTAGTTGTTGGTTGGATATTTAGTTGGTTGGTTGGATATTTAGTTGGTTGGATATTTAGTTGTTGGTTGGATATTTAGTCGGTTGGATATTTAGTCGGTTGGATATTTAGTCGGTTGGATATTTAGTCGGTTGGATATTTAGTCGGTTGGATATTTAGTCGGTTGGATATTTAGTTGTTGGTTGGATATTTAGTTGGTTGGATATTTAGTTGGTTGGATATTTAGTTGTTGGTTGGATATTTAGTCGGTTGGATATTTAGTCGGTTGGATATTTAGTCGGTTGGATATTTAGTCGGTTGAATATTTAGTTGGTTGGATATTTAGTTGTTGGTTGGATATTTAGTTGGTTGGATATTTAGTTTGTTGGACATTTAGTTGGTTGGATATTTAGTTGGATGGATATTTAGTTGGTTGGATATTTAGTTGGTTGGATATTTAGTTGGATAGATATTTAGTTGTTGGTTGGATATTTAGTTGGTTGGTTGGGTTCTGTCAACGTTTACTGGTGACAAAAAAAATCAAGGCTTTGCATTTCACAAAGCTTTTCTTTCTTAGTCAATTAAGAAGGGTGAGGGCAACATTCTCTGCAGCTCCATGAGCAGACCTGGAAACACTACGATCACGTTCACTTTTGTGTCCCTGTTGTTCATGGCACGATTTCCTCTTCTGCCTGCTATCTTCTTACTCTAGAAAAGTTATTCCTCCTTCAAATTCCAACTCTTTATATGCTTGGACCTTCTTCATGCTCGGTTAATCCCTCTCAGAAGCCATCAAGAACAGTCAATGCATCTACTGAGAATCTCATGTTGATATAAGGCTGGTTTAGGTTGTTCGTTCTTTATTTAAAAAAAAAAATCAGGAGTCCATAGGTGTGTAGATTTACAATTCTGGGTCCTTGATTTGATTCCATTGATCACTGAGTCTGTATCTACGCCAATACCACGCGGTGTTTATTGTGCTGTAGCACAGTTTGAGGTCAGGGATGGTGACTCCTCATGGAGTTCTTTTAGGTACTTCCAATTGTTTTGGTTATCCTGGGATTTTTATTTTTCCATATGAAGTTGAAGACTGTTTCAAGGTCCATAAAGAATTGCATTGGAGTTTTGATGGCCATGTATTTAATCTGTAGATTGGTTTTGGTAGGATGGATGTTTTACTGTGTTAATCCTATCCATCCAGGAGCATGGGAGATTCTCCCATCTTCTGATATCTTCTACAATTTCTCTCTTCAAAGACTTGAAGTTTTTAATCACACAGCCTTTCACTTGGTTGGTTGGTGCAACCTCAAGATGGTTTATAATTTGAGGGTGTCATGAAGGGTACTGTTTAGTGGTTCCTTGCTTAGTCTGTTTGTCGTGGGGTGTGTGTGTGTGTGTGTGTGTGTGTGCGTGCGCGCGCGCGCGCGTGTGTGTGAAAGCTACCTACTTTCTAAAGTTGGGAAAAGCAAATCAAAACTACTTTGAGATTCCATCTCACAGCTGTCAAAATGGCTAAGATCAATAACACAAGTGACAGCTCATGCTGGTAAGGATGTAGAGCAAGGGGAACACTCCTCCATTGCTACTTGGAATGAAAACTTATATAGACACCATGGAAATCAATATGGCTGTTCCTCAATTAGGAATTGATCTACTTAAAGACCCAGCTATACCATTCCTGGGCATACATATACCCAAAGGATAGTCCATCCTACCATAAGGACACCTGTTCAGCTGTGTTGATTACAACTTACTCAGAACAGCCAAAAACTGAAAAAACCTATGTGCACCCCAACTGAAGAATGAACACACACACAACAAACAGACTAAGCAAGAAACCATCTACACAGTGGAATATTACTCAACTGCTGGAAACAAAGGCATCATGAAATCTGCAGGCACATGGATGCAACTAGAAAAAGTCACTCTGAGTGATACAATATAGACGCAGAAAGACAGTACGGTGTGTACTCACTCACCAGAGGATACCAGTGGATATCAGTTGATATCAGAAAGGCAGTATGGTATGTACTCACTCATCAGTGGATATCAGTTGATATCAAAAAGGCAGTATGGTGTGTACTCACTCATCAGTGGATACCAGTTGTTAAGCAAATGATAGCCAAGCTGTGATCCAGTGACCCAGAGAAGTTAGGTGGAGGACTCTGGGGGGATGTATGGACATCCCAGGGAAGGGTTTGCCAATACACAGGAGTGGGTGAGGAGGAGAAAAGGAAGGATCAGGATGTGGGAGAACGGAGGGACAGAGTGAGGCAAGAGACAACTGGAATTGGGGGACATTTGGAGTGTGCTGTGGAAACAGGTGTGTCTCTGACTCTTTTGCCTGCTCTTGGGACTATGTTCCTGTATTGGGTTGCCTCATCCAGGCCTGATATGAGAGCTTTTGCGTTGTTTTACTGGAGACCTGCTGTCTTCTTAAGGAAAAAGGAGGGGAAGTAGGGTCTGGTGTGTGGGGAGCTATGAGGACTGGAGAAAGGAGAAACTGTGGTCAGGATGTATTGCATGAGAGAAGAAGGTACTGAATGCAGACACAAAATCATACAAAGGTGTTCCTCATAAGTTGTTATTCATAAATTAGATCAAAAGCAAAGTATTTTTGTCATTCAAACATGTATTTTAGATAAAATATGTATGCTTGACCTGTAACCAGTATTAAGATGAATTTATCAGCTCATAAGTAAATAAAAACATTGCTCTCTTTTGTCTAAGAATAAGCATGTTCTTAAAATGAAAACACAAAAGAGGTCACTGTTATAGAGCTATGTGTTTAAATTACTTATGGAAAACTCTAATAATTACTTCCAGTTCATAATCATGGTTGCAGCTGGCATTTTTGCTTCTCCCTGTAATACTGTAGCTTGGCTCTACAGACAGTACCTTTTGATGCTGTGGGGACATAATGATCCTGGTGACCTGGTGACCTGGTGACCCGGTGACCCGGTGACCCAGTGACCTGATATATAATCTGAGGGGGCGCAAATTCGGCAAAGCGCACGTATAGTTAGGACTACTGTTTAAAAAGCTCTAAAACAGTTACATCGTAGTCTTAAACTCTTCTAATTATGGGACCTGTGCAGATTCACCAGCTCCACTCATAACACACATTACTGCTGGGCTATCGCAGGCATCCCTCTAACGCAGAGGATAAGCCTTGGGTTAGTTCACTCTAGTCAGGCCAGCGTGGCCTGATGGAGCCGTCATAAGACCTCAGGCTTTGGCTTCACGTTAGCTACAGGGTTCACACTTACGAGACTTCCTGGCTTCTCTGAACTTGAAGTCTAGTCAATAATGTCAAAGAAAAATTTTTAGGTATTTATAACAGCAAATTCTTTATCAATGTTCTCCTGATAATCACATAATGTAATGGAAACATGATTTTTTCCCAAGTTATAAATATACAGGAAAACAGCATTTGTACCAAATTGATATTAAACCATGCAAATATGATTTTAATATAATGTACATGAACTAAATTAAGAAAATAAAATAATTGAATGTACTGCCTTCTAAAGTCACATCTGGAAGGCGATAAATATTAAAAATAATTAAATGTCATAAGAAAGTCATTCATAAAGTACTAAGAGCAAATTGAGGGTTCCTGCGTGGTGAACGATCTAAGAGAAAAGGAAGTCTGGTGGCTCAGTGGCTCAGTGGTGGCCTCACTCTGGACTCCCAGAACCCAGCTGGCAGGTCAGGTGGCGCTGTGCGTTCTCTGCAGAAACAGAAATCCTGTCGGCTAGGTCTCCAGACTCAGCGTCCGTCACAGCCTCTGTAACTGCCAACCTTAAACATTTATGTTTTCAAAAGAACTGATAATATGCCAGTTAAAATAGCTTAACTGGCACAACGTTAACATTCAAAACTAAAACATTTAAAAAATTAGTTTTAGGCACAAAATTCATAAAAGTTACAGAAACAATTGTACTTACAGTTGGCACTGGTCACCTTTTATCCCCTTGGTTGTGCAGAAACACTTTCCTGTGTGCAGGTGACAGACGTTGGCATGACCTCCACACGTGCAAGCTGTAAGTCAAAGCAACACACTATTAAGTATTATTGTTATCATCTTATTTTATGAGGCTCTTTCCTCACATCATGTGTTACTTTTAATTGTAGGAAGGTAGTGACTTTGCAAAACTTTGCAAAACTCTTTAAAATCCCTGAGGGTCTTCTGTCTATCATGCACCTACGTAGTTCTATAATTCTTTGTGTTTCTATTTGTGATCTGACACGCCACTGGTGAAAGAAGGGGTTAAAAGATAGCAGGTGTAGCGGTGCACACCTCCAATCCCAGGACATGGGAGATGCATGGTGCACACCTCCACACAGAGTGTGGGAGACACATGGTGCACACCTCCACACAGAGTGTGGGAGACACATGTTGCACACCTCCAATCCCACATGTGGAGGGAAGGCAGGCAGACTGACAGGCGAAGTTACATAAAGAATATCATCCTGAGTGAGCTAACCCAATCACAGAAAGACATACATGGTATGCACTCATTGATAAGTGGCTTTTAGCCCAAATGCTTGAATTACCCTAGATCCCTAGAACAAACGAAACTCAAGACGGATGATCAAAAGGTGAATGCTTCACTCCTTCTTTAAATGAGGAAAAAGAATACCCTTGGCAGGGAAGGGAGAGGCAAAGATTAAAACAGAAACTGAAGGAACACCCATTCAGAGCCTGCCCCACATGTGGCCCATACATATACAGCCACCCAATTAGACAAGATGGATGAAGCAAAGAAGTGCAGACCGACAGGAGCCGGATGTAGATCGCTCCTGAGAGACACAGCCAGAATACAGCAAATACAGAGGCGAATGCCAGCAGCAAACCACTGAACTGAGAATAGGTCCCCCGTTGAAGGAATCAGAGAAAGAACTGGAAGAGCTTGAAGGGGCTCGAGACCCCATATGTACAACAATGTCAAGCAACCAGAGCTTCCAGGGACTAAGCCACTACCCAAAGACTATACATGGACTGACCCTGGACTCTGACCTCATAGGTAGCAATGAATATCCTAGTAAGAGCACCAGTGGAAGGGGAAGCCCTGGGTCCTGCTAAGACTGAACCCCCAGTGAACTAGACTATGGGGGGAGGGCGGCAATGGGGGGAGGGTTGGGAGGGGAACACCCATAAGGAAGGGGAGGGGGGAGGGGGATGTTTGCCCGGAAACCGGGAAAGGGAATAACACTTGAAATGTATATAAGAAATACTCAAGTTAATAAAAAAAAAAAAAAAGAATGCATATGGCTTTGAGAAGGTGAATGGATCGGAACACTCATGGGTAAAATGTAAAGAGTAAGAACCCTGGAGCACAGTAATGTAATTGTCAAACTCACACCTGCAGTCACTAACTACGTAAGTTTAGACAACCTACTGAAACCCTCCAGTTTGGTTTCAGCACCTACAAGCAGAGAATAACAGTAGTTAGTTATTCTAAGTTATTCCTACTTAGTTCTAAGGAGTCGTGAGAAGTAGATGAGACATTGTAATTTAAAACACTTAACATGCCAGGCCTGGGGCTGTGGTGGCAGGGCACACCTTTAACCCTGACACTCGGAAGGCAGAGGCAGGTGGATCTTTCAATTGAGGCTAGCCTGGTCTACAGAGCTAGTTCTAGGACAGCCCGAGCTACTTTCAACAAAGGCAGCATGATTGGCGTCAGCACCAGTAATGAGCACGGTGGTCCAGGGAACGGTGGTGCCACCGCTACGTGGTGCAGCGCTTGTCTCTGACCTCCAGGATTAAAGTCACAGACAGAGACATCACAATTGTGACAGAGGATCTCTGTGGGCTGCTCTCCTGTCAGGATGGTGACTTGTTTTTCTAACTTTTAGAACAGCACTTTTAGTTAAGAACAAAAGAAGAGATCAGAAAGATTAGGGGACATAGGAAAAACAGGCCAAATAGCAGATCACAGATCAACTGAATAAATTTCTAAAAGATATAAACTACCAAAACAAAGTAGTGAAGGAAAAAATATATCCTCAGTAGTTCCATAATAATAATTGGAGTAATTAAAAAGTGTCCACAAAGAAAAGCTTACACAGAAATACTAAGAAACTTTATCCAATATCGCTAACACCGGATCTTCACAAACTCCTCACAAAATTTAAAGAAATAAAATAAAAAACCTTCACAACTTACTCTAGGAGCCAATATTACCTTGAAACCCAATTAAATGCTGCAGGGAAATCCAACTACTGACAAGACATCTTATGAGCATGCAAGCAGAAAAACTCAACAAATGGAAGTCTGGGAACATGTCAAAGATTTCACATGACCGTGAAGGATTTTTATTAAGAGAGAGGGCTAGAGAGATGGCTCAGTGGTTAAGAGCTCTGATTGTTCTTCCAGAGGTCCTGAGTTCAAATCCCAGCAACCACACGGTGGCTCACAACCATCTGTAATGTAGTCTGATGCCTTCTTCTGATGAGTCTGAAGACATTGACAATGTTTTCATAATCATAAAATAGATAAATATTTAAAAGAGAGGGAGACAGTTTAACAGTCAAATATCAGTATTGTTATATCACACCAGCCAATAAAAAATAATATTAATTCAATAAATTCAGAAACACCATCAGAGAAAACCTAGCATTCTTTCATAATTAATGACATGTGCTTTTAATTCCAATTCTTTCTGAAACACAATGAGGCTAGTCTGGTCTATATAGCATGTCCCAAGCCAGGCTAGCCAATGTCATGTAGTGAGACTCTTGTCCAAATAAAACTTGTCAGCCATAACTGGGACATCTATTTTATACCACAGCCTGTCGGAGGGTTGGGGGTCATGAAGAAAAACACAGGTGGCAAGGCTATATAGGCTGGAAGATATGGGACCGTGGTGAAACTGTCTTCTGATCATGACAGGGACGCTGCACTCATGAAGTCATGGCAGCTGTGACTGCACATACATGATCTGCACAAGATCACACCAGCCAAACTGCCAGCACCGACAGAGGAGGTGGGCCACATGGTCACAACACCAGTTGAGGAGCAAGCACACTTGACGGCTACGAAGGACAACAGTGTCAGCATTTAGGGGTGCCACCCCACAGGGCCCATTCCATGGGCTTCAAAAGGAGTGTTGGGAAGATGGTGCACACTGGAGGGGCTGGAGCCTCAAAACACATTTCCTGTATGAAATTCTAAAAGCAATGTATCCTTTAAAATTCAGTAAATCAGAAACGGAATTCACTAAACATAGACTGAGTTTTAAAACAAACTAAAGCCTACAGCATTGTGAGAAGCATTTTAAAACAAACTAAAGCCTACAGCATTGTGACTACATGTTTCCTTCTCCTAAAATCAAGAAGTCCTTGCTCTCCCTCTACGTCATTTATTACCATCTGTATGGGACACTCGAACCAAGACCATCAAACAACGAAGTTGGTCAAACAGAAGTGCGTAGAGCTGAGGCTGGTTACCAGTCCATTATCTTTCCTATTCAAGGAAATCCTCTCCTAAGCAGTACCTTGGAAAAGGTATGATAAGCAAAGACAGTGTGAAAGATCACTGCACAGACTCTAGGGCTGGAGATTGGTCGTATGGTATTTGCCTAGCATGTGTGAGCCACAAAAACAAATAATAAACCTTCTCTAACTTCAAGGCGGCTTGTGGGGCCTGGCAGCCCAGCCCAAAGCCCTGCCAGCCCAGCCCAAAGCCCTGCCAGCCCAGCCCAAAGCCCTGCCAGCCCAGCCCAAAGCCCTGCCAGCCCAGCCCAAAGCCCTGCCAGCCCAGCCCAAAGCCCTGCCAGCCCAGCCCAAAGCCCTGCCACGTTTCTGTAACTAGCAATGAAAAATGAAAGGTAAGAAATAATTCCACTGTAAGAGAGCATTAAAACGCTAGGGCAGCAGCTACATGGACAAAGTGCTTGCTACCAAGCATGTTTGAGTCACAGAACCCACATTAAAGAACAAAAACAAACACGCACAGAGGTGTCACGGGTCCTGTTTGTAGCCTAGCCTACCTATCAAGGTCCAGAATACTGAAAGTTGCTGTCTCAGGAAACAAGTTGGAGGACTCCCTGGCTCACCTGAAGCAGCTGTCTGCTGGATTTCACATTCATGCACACAAGTGCAACATGCACACAGAGAAAGAAAAAGCAGGAAAGACAGAGAGAGGGAAATTAAGATTAATGAAATCCTTAAGAAATGATTTCATAAACCTATGAAACAGGTATCCTGAAAACTGTACAATACTGTTGAAAGAAAACTAAAGACGGCATAAATAGCGTGAAAGAAATATCAAGTCACGGCTGGGAAAACCAGTTACCCAACTGACAGACGGAGGAGAGTTACTGCAATCCCACGAGAAACCTAGCTGGCTACTTTGTACAAACTGACAACCTGATTCTCAAACTCAATTATAATGACAAAGAACTTTACAAAGTAAACGGGTCTTGAGGGATAACAATGGACGATTCAGTCATCTCAACTTCAAATACCACTGTAGAGTGACAACAGTAAATGCAGACAGCACTGATAATACTACGGGATTCTGGGGAGTGGATCTGAGTGACAAACTCAGGAGCCCAGGCGGCTAGACAGTCACAAGGGCAAGCGCAGGCTGGGTTATTTTTCTTGTAGTAAGATACTTTAAAGATCATCAGATTCTACACAATGGAATATTACTCAGCTATCAAAAACAATGACTTTATGAAATTCATAGGCAAATGGATGGAACTGGAAAATATCATCCTGAGTGAGGTAACCCAATCACAGAAAAACACACATGGTATGCACTCATTGATAAGTGGCTATTAGCCCAAATGCTTGAATTACCCTAGATGCCTAGAACAAATGAAACTCAAGACGGATGACCAAAATGTGAATGCTTCACTCCTGCTTTAAAAGGGGAACAAGAATACCCTTGGCAGGGAATAGAGAGGCAAAGATTAAAACAGAGACAGAAGGAACACCCATTCAGAGCCTGCCCCACATGTGGCCCATACATATACAGCCACCCAATTAGATAAGATCAATGAAGCAAAGAAGTGCAGACTGACAGGAGCCGGATGTAGATCGCTCCTGAGAGACACAGCCAGAATACAGCAAATACAGAGGCGAATGCCAGCAGCAAACCACTGAACTGAGAATAGGACCCCCCGTTGAAGGAATCAGAGAAAGAACTGGAAGAGCTTGAAGGGGCTCGAGACCCCATATGTACAACAATGCCAAGCAACCAGAGCTTCCAGGGACTAAGCCACTACCCAAAGACTATACATGGACTGACCCTGGACTCTGACCTCATAGGTAGCAATGAATATCCTAGTAAGAGCACCAGTGGAAGGGGAAGCCCTTGGTCCTGCTAAGACTGAACCCCCAGTGAACTAGATTGTTGGGGGGAGGGCAGCAATGGGGGGAGGATGGGGAGGGAATAAAGAAGGGGAGGGGGAGGGATTAGGGGGATGTTTGCCCGGAAACCGGGAAAGGGAATAACACTCGAAATGTAAATAAGAAATACTCAAGTTAATAAAAAAAAAATCATCAGATTTGAGCTCCATCATGTATGAGGAGTGTTAAGTTTTATTAATCAAATAATATTACTTTGATGTATCATGTCAAAATAATTGTTGGCAAGTGGACACTGGAGGTGTCTTTCAGTTGCTTGATTGTTGCAAATGACATACTAAGCACTCCTATGGATAAGTGGTTGGAAGATACATTGTATTTCTTTTTCTACCCTCCTGGAACTAGAGTGGCTCAGTCCTTCTACTTGGTGGCTTTGATTGTCCCTAGACATTCTGAGGACATTTATACACGTTAGTATTTCCACCACTCACCCATGCGAGTTCCAATTTCTCCGCCGGATCATTAATTCTGGTTATTGTTTGCATTTTAATTACAAGCATAAATTGGATCTGAAAGGTTTGACTTGAATTTACTTCAATAACTATGAATACAGTGACTTTTTCTGTGCTCACCAGTATGTTTTCTTTTAAATAATGTTGATTCAAATCCATGGATAAATTCTTTTAACTAGGCAATTTATCTTTTCATTGTTTATATTCCAGATATAAGTAAGATATATGATTTGCAAAAAATTCTGTAATTTATAGTTCTTTTATTTTATTGGTATCTCTTGTCATGCAGATTTCTTAAGATTGATGAAGTATTCTGTCCTTCCTCTCTTTTCCTGTGCTTGATGTCTTCATGAATTATCTTTCTCTTGTTGTGATAAAACATCATGACCAACTTAAAGGATAAAAACTTTATTTTGACTTAAAGTTCAGAGTGGTAGAGTGAACATAGAAAACTTGGGTATGGGACAGGAAGCTGGGTGTACCAGCTAGTGTGTGAACTGACACAAGCTGGAGTCATCTGAGAGGAGGGAAACTCAGTAGAGAAATGCATCCACAGGATCCAGCTGTAGGGCATTTCCTTAGTCAGTGACTGATGGGGGAGAGCCCAGAACACTGTGGGTGTTGCCACCCCTGGGCTGGTAGTCCTGGTTTCTGTAAGAAAGCAGGCAGAGCACACCATGAGGAGAGAGCCGGCAAGCAGCACCCCTCCATGGCCGGTGCATCAGCTCCTGCCTGTGGGTTCCTGCCTGCCTGAGTTCCTATCCTGACTTCTTTCAGTGACGAACAGTGATATGGAAGCCATTTAAATGCTTTCCCTCTAAGCTGCTTTTGTCGTGGAGTTTCACATCACAACAATAGTGACCCTGAGACACTGGTGGTGACATTTGTCAACACATAGAGGCTTGGAGATAAAGCCTCATCTGGGAAAGTTGAAAGTGAAAACACTTGGGGGGATACTTCGTTATGAAAAGCGGAAAGAGGAAACAGGACCTACTTAAGACGGAGTGTGGAGGTTTATTTGTATGACTTTATGAATAAGGTGAATCTCTTTTAATAAATGCGAGGTAACTGGGAAGATCCCGATTTACTTTATGCCCATTCCTGGGCAGAAGGTGTTAACTGTTACATGGAGAGCCTTTTCCTCCCTTAGGAAGTAAACAAAATGTTTACTGTCTTATAACATTATATAATGTGGTCAAAAACAATAATTTTAAGTCAGTCTTACCAAGATATACAAAGATGTGACAGAGGTTGCTTTCTTATAGAACACAATTCAGTGATGTGTGTGTGTGTGTGTGTGTCTGTGTGTACTGACAGAAATAGACCCTCAGGACTGCAGTCTTATTTGAAAGAAAGTTTATCATTCCCTCTCCAAAAAAAAAAAAAAAAAAAAAAAAAAAAGGCTTCACCATTGTAGGTCCCTCCCCTGTGGCCCCACTCTCCACCTTCTCCCTGGTTGCCATGGCAATTAGAAATCCATTATCTATAAAGACTGAATTATTCTTGAAATTTTTTCATAAAGTCATACAAGTCTGCATGGTCTTCTTTAATGAGAATATAAGATTTGAGATTTCTACAAATGAAAGATAAGGTGTGAAACAAGGAATGAGGAATACCCCCTGGTCCTTACTGACTGCAGCCATCGGGAGAGAGAGGGCCCTGCACCTTGCCTGGGTAGCACAGTAGAGCTTGTCCTGCTGGCCTGAACCCTGAACTTGGGCAAGCAGGCCCAGAGGGTAGAGAGCAGGAGAGTAGGCTCCACTGCACCTTGCCCACTGTGACACTGTGTGAGCCAGCCTGGCAGGAGCAGAGCTGAAGAGCTCCCCCTGGTGGTGCGGGTGCAGAACTGGTGAGCTGACCAGCTCAGCTACCACTCAGGCCCACATCCAAGGCTGTGAATTGGCACTAGCCAAGCATCTACCCCATCTAAGATTTGCTGGAGTGCTTGGAGGGACCAGTCCTACAGATCCAAACTGCGGGATCTCCATGACACAGGACAACAACAGGATGTCCAAGAGGAGTCCCAGTGAGATCCAATGTTGATGGTGGAGCAGAAGCCAGAGGCCCTGGAACAAACCAATGACTCACTGCAATGACCATCTGCAAGCAAAGACCTGTGGGACACACTGTGACACTCTACCACCTCCACGAGATTTTCTTGGAGGGGGAGGTTGTAAGGGCGGGAGTACAAAAGGAAGGGGAGATGAGTGGGGAATTAGCAAGAATCAACAAAAGTTGAATAAAGAATAGCATCATCGAGGAATAAAGGAACACAGAGATTTATTGTTAATGTGACTGTTTGAAGAATGAATGAACACACCATCACATAGTTTAATGATAATCTGAACAATTTCAGACAAACATTGAGGCACATTCCAAGGAACAACAAAATCAATGCATATTAATATTTTAAAACTTGGATTTTATTTATCCTTCCTGGGAAAACATTGTAATGGTTATTCTTGCAGATTTTCCTTAAAGAATTATCATCATACAGTAACTTTAATAATTTCTGAAACCAAAAGAGCATGCATTAATATATTTTTGTGGAGCCCATTCTGCAAGAATTCCCCTGTGGTACTACACTTCAGAGTGAAATAGCACAAACACACCTTAAATGCGATTGTTTAAAATTTATATTTCACGGCAGTTTTTATATTATTCTGTGTTGTCAGCATCCGAGGCCACTGTTTTGTGCTGAGCAAGCATCTGTGGAATCATCACGCTGTGGCCTTTAGTTTGGGAAATTTTATTTGGCAATGATTTTATAGCCGGGATACACACTAGGGGGACGTGACATAGTCACATGGTATTTCTGTCCCCAAAACTATAAAGCTGCAGTGGCAACTTAAGCAAACTAAACAATGAAGAAGAAGAAAAAAGAAATGGTAGAAAGGTCATCCACACTAGCCGTATGTATAGAACACACTGTATGTATAGAACAGACTGTATGCATAGAACACTATATGTATAGAACATTGTATAGAACGCTGTATATACAGAACACACTGTATGTATAGAACACACTGAATGTATAGAACACTGTATTTCTAGAACACTGTATGTATAGAACACGTATGTATAGAACACACTGTAGAAACAAAATCTAAGCAATCATAATGGAAAGCCATTTTCTGCTCCTGTCTGTCATGAACACATGACAACGGTTTCTGGAGGTCTGGAGATCGTGCCAATTTAATCTCTTTTGTAGGCTTCTGTGCTAATTATGCTTAATGAAATATCCTAGGTTTATTACCAATTATCTAATATAAAATTCTACATAAGGAAAAAGTGTAACAGACACATAATTCAAAATGCTGTCCTTCAGAATTGTGATAGTATCGTGTTCATCTTGCTAGCTTTGACTGGCCAGCCTATGAGACACCCTAAACTTCAGCTCCATGTTTCTGGGAGAGAGCTAGATGGGTACAGAGGAGAGAGAGCCGCCTCTTGTGCTCTTGTAAGACTGCTGTTAATACTCACTAATCTCAGCTGCAGGATAAGAGCAACATCTCTCTGCTGATGAAGCCACTAAACGACACGATTCTGTTGAGAACTGGCTCTGTGGACTCTGTGATTGGAAACCTGTGCAGGTTCAGGCGGGAGCTGGGCACCTTGACATGCACATAGGAGCCTGGGAGCACTCAGAATGGAGCAGGGCAGCACAGTGTGCACATGAGCACATACACGTTCCTTGCTGAGTTGCTTTCTTTCATGGTTCCATAATTCTTCATGTAAATTGCTAAATTTCTTGTCCATTTTGCTAAGCATTCCTTCCATGTCGCTGACTTTTCCCTTCCATGCACAGAAATGAATTTATTTACTTGTTTGTATCCTCTTTCAGGTCATTGATGATTTTTAATGAACAATCAAAAACTTTAGAACCATTCCTTATTTATTTGTAAAGTAGTTATACTATTTGTTTACATTATAAAATACAATTAAACATTCAGGCAAAGTTCTTAGCAATGTTCTTGGTATTAAAAACTGACCAATAAATATGAAATGAGTTTGAAGATGAGGCAGGAGGCTTGCTTATGGGAAATAAGAAATACAGAGGACACAAGACGTGTAGGACATGGCAAGGGTAAGAGTTGAAAGTCAATTATTTGGAATGTGTTTTTCAAAAGCCTTGAAGCACTTACTCCTTTGACAAGTTTAGACTGGAAATTTCAGAAATAAAGATAAAATCTCTTCTTGAGTCACTTTCAGAAAAAAACTGTCTCTCTATTCCTACAAACAAAGTATAAGGGGGTGGTTACAACTGGAGAGACTATATGTGATTGTGTGTGAAAGGTGGGTCTTTGTATTACGTTAACCGAGACTGAATGAGACCCTCCACCATGTCGGATACTCAGCAACATTTAACAGCAACAGAAGAGGAAGATCAGAGACCTGACCTTCTACATAAGGGAAATAAATTATAAAAAGGGACACTATCACGGACAGGTGGAGGAAGAATCATGTACAGATGTAATACAAGGGTTGAGAAGAAAGAATTATGGATTTACTAACTGCAAGGCCAAAAAGGTCAAAGTGTAAATAATAACGCCACTGGATTCAGTTTGTAACTGAAACGTATGCAGAAGCGTGCAGCCGAAAGCTGACAAGTTCCAAGCTATCTAATAAGCTAATCTGGACTATTCACTAGATGTACAATTAAATCTTCTGGATGTTTGCGATAGCCTAAAAACTGAGTTTTTAAAAAAATCCATAAAAAGTAAGCAAGAAAATTCATAAATTTATTCATGGCTAATAAAACTCAAGCACTTTTTATCCATGTCTAATGTCATATATAAAAAGGCCTTTGAGAGAAAAGATTTCTTATGCAGTACGTTCAGAGAATGTTTAAGTCTTACAAGTTATTTATAAAAAATATTTTGCTAATGATGCCTACATTCCTAATAAATAATTAACTTTCTGCAATCACTAATTATCCCAAGCATTATATGAGCACTGCAAATACACACACACAAACACACACACACACACAAACACACACACACACAAACACACACACACACATCCAATTTGACATTTAACTTAGTTTAGAAACCAACCCATTAAGTATCATGTAATAAATGTATTATATTATTTACTCGTTAAGTATTTTGTAACAAATTTATCCAAGAAAAATATGATCTAGAAGAAGGAAAGGTATTAGTCAGACAAGACTAGAAAAGCGTTTTCTTTTTCTACTTGTATTTTGCATATAAGTAAGGATGAAGACTCTGGACAAGTACTTTGTGGTTAATAACATACTTACCTGCAGTGTATGAAGAATGGATCATAATGAAATTCCTGCTGCTAGCAATGACTAAGGAAAACTGTAGCATAGATTAACACTGTCCCAAGCGATCAGGGGGCCACTAAATTAACTCCGGAATGGGACTTTCCCAGATCATTCGATCAGAATAAATCTTTGTCCTTTACTCTGTAACTTGATTTATTCAGAACGCGATGACGGTACCCCACAATGTTTGTAAATTTGGTTATAACGTACTTCTGGCAGTTAATGAACACTCAATCACTATTCGAGGATTTCGAAGATAATTCTTCTCTGTGAGGCGCTGCAGTCTGTGGGTGCACTGAGCTCCTCCACTCTAAGGAAAAGGTCATTATTTTCTTCTACTGCAATTTATAAGCCAGTTTGGAGAGCACATTTAAAATGTATACCAAAAAATACATCAGTTTGAATAAATTAACCATAACTTCAGAGTACCCACAATGTGTCAGTGTTCCATTAAGGAACATAAATTTAAAAGCACTTCCCCCTTGGAGAAGTTCAACCAAGAGGGAGGCCAGATTTTAATTCTATGTCTCTAGTGCCTTCTTCATCCATTTCCTGTCTATC
The DNA here is from genome assembly GCF_021556685.1 of Rattus norvegicus. Taxonomy (NCBI): domain Eukaryota; kingdom Metazoa; phylum Chordata; class Mammalia; order Rodentia; family Muridae; genus Rattus; species Rattus norvegicus. The sequence continues at coordinate 270,234,062 of NC_141534.1, read as the reverse complement.
TGCTGGATGAGTCTGGATCTGTGCCTACCCAAATGCTGCCTTGTCTGTCCCTGCCTTTGTGTCTGTGTCCCTGAACCAAGTTTTGCATGGTGTTTTTTGAACAGCATAGAAAGCATCACAGGAGGAAAAAATGAGGGACACTTACACAAATCTTTAAAAGCATTGCAAGAGACAAAGTCACTAAATGCAACTGACCCCAACTATCCCAGAGAACAATCAGAAACAGTCAAGCAGTATTCATATGCTGCCTTCAACATGTGTGGGGGATATTCCTGGTAGGAGGTTGCTTTCAGCCTACTTGCTGCCTCCAGGGTTTACAGATACACACACACACACACACACACACACACACACACACACACACAGAGAGAGAGAGAGAGAGAGAGAGAGAGAGAGAGAGAGAGAATTTAAAGGTAGTATCTTAGGATTATAGTTATGCACCTTGGCATGATTGGCACACGCCTTTCATCCAGTTCTCAGGAGGCAGAGACAACTTTGAAGACAACATGATCTTCATAGAGAGTTACTCGCCAGCCAGAGCAACATAATAAAACCCTGTCTCAAAAATCAAAATAACAAAACAGATTCACAGCTATTCACTCACTTCGGTTAGGATTTAATTGCGTGGGAAATCCAAGGCAAATAAGGTTGGTTGTACATTGTTTTCTTTTTTTTTTTTTTGGTTCTTTTTTTTCCGGAGCTGGGGACCGAACCCAGGGCCTTGCGCTTCCTAGGTAAGCGCTCTACCACTGAGCTAAATCCCCAGCCCCCTGTACATTGTTTTCTTAAAGGCAGGTTGAACAACAGACTGAGCTCATGGTAGGACACCAGTCTTAAATGACCTCAAGGCACACTGTTACCTCTAGCTTAAGGTCCAGCAAAATCTCCAGCCTCTTTCAATGTGACAGATATTTTCATAATAATAAACTACCAAGTTTTTATAGAAAAAGTCTCAATCATACAATGTTTGGGTGATATGAAGGGGACTGGACCCATGTCCTGTCATGGGAAGCAAAAGCTATACCTTTCACCAAAAGCCCCATCCCTGGTTTTATTGTTGTTGTTTATCTGTTTGTTTGTTTTTGAGGAAAGCCTCACTTCCTAACTCACAGTGCCTTGAACATCATAGTCTGTAGATGTAGAGGAAGGGTAAGCCAGCAACATGGATGTTCTAACAAAGGATCACATGCAAAGACCTTCTAGGTCTGTGTGATCTGTCTGGAATGCAGACATGCCCTTAGCATATGCTGTGAGTCCCTCAGAGTGAAGGTACAGTCAGTTTGTAGAAGGAAGCAGCTATGTTTGAACATGACACTTAATTGAGGGGCAGACCAAGTTGGGAATCAGAGAAAGATTTGACAGAATGGGTCAGAGATGGGACATGAGAACAGCACAGGAAAGAAAGAACTTAGAAGAGCAGAGGGAGAGCGAAAACAGTTTTACAGAGATGGGTTGCAGGTGAAGACAGAATAAGCCAGAGAATAAGGAGGAGCCGGAAAATTAGAACACATTGCCAGAGTTATTTGAGGCCAATCGGAGCAGTTCAGTCAGAAACCAACAAATGACAGTTTGAATCAGTTAGTTTGGAGAGGAGCTTGGGCCAAAACATCTGAATTGAACCAACCAGCCAGAGTTCAGAAAGAACTAGAAAGGGTAAGCTTATTCAGCAGTAAGCCTCCAAGAGGACAATTAGATCTGGCAAATAAGTTACATTTGCAGTATGCAGCCTTGAACACACTATTCTCCTATGCTAGCGCCACCAAGTGTTGGGATTACAGACATGCGCCACCATGCCCACCTGTGCTATTCAATTTTACCAGCACGCTTTGACCTGCTAACTTTGAATGATGGCAATCACAGCATGGCTGCATCGGTTGGCACTGAGGGTGAGTACTTAGAAGAAGCACACACTGTTTCATCTATAAACAGTCCCTCACAAGGCACCAGACAGATGCCCCAGTTGGTCAGACGCCTTTAACACAAGGGCCGATCTCCAGAAGAGTGGTGCGTGCTCTCTACCTTGGAGCAATCTCTCCAGGTACAGCTCTTCTAGAGGACCGAAGCTCAGCTCCCAGAAAATGACAGCAAATGTATGCTTTCTGACCTTTTACATTTTAATTTTAGCCATTGCTACATAAATTACCAATGTGACATGTCATTTATTTGTCACCTAACTGGTGATGAATGTGGCCATAAAAATAAAATCGGTTATTTTTATATATCACATGACAACATAAAGTCACAGACAGCAGGGCATCATCCTGCCACCTTTTAGGACCTAAAAAAAAAGTCAAGGATTATCTAAAGTTTCATAAAAGTCTGCACCAAGGAATTCAATAGGCATTAATCCTTCATCCCATTTAATTTTCTATTTACTGTGCATTAATTAGCTTGCCAGATGTGATATGTCAGTAACAGAAATTAATATGGAATAATTAAACTAGTTTTGAATCTAGCAGCAGAATACCATACCCAAAGGGAAGCATATTTCTCAAAGCACCCTGCCTGCTGAAAGCATAAAGTCCTCCATAACAGTTTAAATTATTCTGTGCTGATCATAGAGAGCAAAATGTTCCTTTTCTTCCATTTCGGCAAAAGTTTATATAATCAGTCATATGCATCTGGTTCATGACACCACAAGTGCAACCAACAAGGGCTGCGGAGACGGCTCGGTGAGGAAGAGCACTGGCTGCCCTTCCTAAGGACGCCGGTTCAATTCCCCGCAGCTGATAGCAGCTTCAGCTATGTGCTTGTCAGTACCAGGGGTCTAACACCCTCCTCTGGCTACCAGGGACACTGCAAACATGTGGTACATAGACGTACACACCGGCAAAATGTAAGATAAAATAAATGTTTTAATTACAAAGCAGAAGCCCCACATTAAGTAGATTTCATCCACATGATCAGAATACGAGAGAAAATTTTCAAAGAAATTTAACATTTAAGAAATTAGAAATCTTTGTACTTTGAAAGATTTAGTGTTTAACGTGCACATTTGGTTGTGTGTGTGCATCTGTGTGTGTGAATGTGGGTGTACGATGCGCCTGGAGGCCACAGATGGCATCAGGTGCCTGGAGGCAGAACTGGAGGCTCCCAGCCCACCTGACACAGACACTCGTAAACGAAACCCTGAAGGGACAGAGAGAGCTCCTGCCCACTGAGCCGTCTTTTTCATCCCCAAAACGTTTGTATTTTAAAGGACACTGTGATTTCCTTTAAAGATGATCTACAGTCTGCAAATATTTGATAACCGCAGTATTATAAGGGTCTATTGTTCTGAATATATAAAGACGTCTTACAATTCGGGCAGATGGAGAGCAATAAAACAAGGCCCGTATTAAAAATGGCCAAGGCTCTGGAAATATTTGTCTAGATACCACAGCAACAGCTCAAAGAAATGGCGGTACAGGGACTATAACAGTGTCTATGTGCCCACATGCGTAGCAGTGTTCAAAATAACCAAAGGGAGATATGATTCAAGCCTCCTCAGCAGCAGACTGGATGGATACATTGTAGTTTAAGAAGGCAGCAGCAGAATGCTGTTACCCTGAAACACAGACGGGCTGGCTAGAGAGAAGCTGGAAGGTGGAAAGACAGACAGACGGAAAGAGAGTGGTGGCCAGAGGCCAGAGGACCAGTTCACAAGAGGAAACAAAATCTTCAGAATCTAACTAAAAATTACACTCAAAATCAAATGATTTTACACCCACCTCTCACACCACCACCCTGGTCTCAGCTTCCGCCATCTGTCAACCGACAAAAGGACAATAACTTTCCCTCTAAACTTTTAATCTTGACTATTTGCACTGCAAACACTCAGGAGCATCTCGTTCTCCTACACAGAGCGCACGGCACACTCTCACCATTTCCCACAAGGCCCTCTAGTTCCCTCATGCTCTCAGCCTCACTCCCCACGACAGTCTCCTCATCAGCAACCTTGGGGATCTTTTTTTTTCTTTCTCTCAAATGCATTAGAAAATGATTTTACGGACAGCTATCACAGCTGCTACTTTTGTCTGGAACGTTCTTCTCTCAAAATACAGTGAACTTCATTACCCTCCAGAACTAGATGGCAAGTCACTTGCTAAGGACACCATGTGCCCGGGTCCTGGGGACACAAGGAATCAAACTGGCAGTGTTCTGAAAACTTTGTCCCTCCTGCCTAGCTTTCACAGAACCAGGAGCTGCTGTGTACAAAACTGAGGTTGGGGAAATGGTGGACAGTCGCTCAGCTGTGAACGCAGTGAAGCACAGTAAGCACCAGCACAGCGAGGTATGCCCACTGAGCTATAGTGACAGGTTTCGGCAGAAACCAAACACTTTCTGATCAGACTGAAGACGCACTCCACAAAACAGAATTTATACCTGGTCCCGAGTTGGGCCAAGTACCATTAGCTGTGTGAGTTATAAACTCGAGAAAGAATTACTGCCAGCACTCTGTTAAATGGATACAGTATTAAGCTGCACTCTCTCCACATCTAATCTATTAGAGCAGCAGATAGCATAGCTCTCAGCCGTCATCAGAGAACCTCCCTGCTGTAGTATGTGGCACCCAACAGAGATTCACGTAGGTCAAACGGCAGAGCGTAAGAGACTGTGCAGTGTTCGTCCCTGACTGGGACATCCACAGTGCATACTCTCCCCACGAGGTTCAGGTATCACCACAGAAAGGAGGTCAGAAAGACCATAAAGGCCAGTGGTTGGTGGCAGAGGGATGTTGTCACACAAATTCTCCACGCATGGCAGGAAGGCTACACTCGTGAACCCCTGCAGCTGTAGCCACATGCACACCACCTGCGTAGGATCAAGACAGCTCAAGTCCAGCATGGATGGGGAAGGGGCCGTGGATCCTAGCCCGAGCTGAGGAGATCCTTGGAACTGACGGCTGAGGTAGGGAGACTCGGTCTACTTCAATGCAGTCCATGTTCCACTGGATGGTCCTACCAGCACCCATATACTGCAGTACTGTGTGGACCCGGTGGAATTTAAAAGGGAGGCCAGGAGGTTGGGAAAGAAAAGTCGTGGGCTATAGCAACAGTGAGAATGAAAATAAGAAAACCAAGCTAACTGAAAGAAGCCAGTCAAAACAAGTTTCTTTTGTTTTGTTAAAAGTAGCAGAATTGATATTTCAGACCAAACCCATTCTCTTAAATGCCAGGAAGCCGCGCAATCCACACAGAAATCCTAGCTGCTTTTAGGTACCATTCTTTACCTATCAACTGTTTATTCCAAAAGTCAATAATCTATCAAAGAAAATCTGCAGTGATCACTTTATCAATGGGATTGTACGCACTTTACTACATTTCTTGTAATAAGTATGCATTCAAGTTTAAAAAAGTAATATTTTAAAAGAAGCATCTCGCAGAGTTTTTATAATTCAGTCTCTAACCAACAAATATTACCTTCAAAAATAAATGACGCTGGATAGGAAAAATAATTCTCGGTCTGTTTTTGGGAAGAGCTATCTCACTTCTCGTTCCTCCTTCTGATCAGCACATACACTCTGAAGAACATGAAAACTTTTACCTGTGCACTGCCCACCATTGGTTGGGTCTCCGTAGTACCCCGGCATGCAGTCCTGACACTGCCTCCCAGTGGTGAGATTCTTACACTGCTCACAGACATTGTTGTTGATGCAAGTGCTGTGTCCGTTACACTGGCAAGCTAAAGGAAAGAGTAACAGTGTCACAAAGAACCCAGTAACAGTAACTGTGCAGAAGTCACTTGAGACTGAAGTTACTTTTAAAATCGAATTCTAGCCAGGGCAAAGAGCATCCCCTGGTTTTTAAATAAGTAAGGCACAGGGCTGAGAGCAGCAGCAGTGACACATGACTAAGTAAGGCACAGGGCTGAGAGCAGCAGCAGTGACACATGACAGTGGCTACATCGTATTGCAGGTCACAACTGACCTCGTTAGTGATAAGATGTGGGGGCTACAGATAATGTGAAATGTCAAGATTACAGGTATATAAGGAATATTTTAATATTCTCATTAGAGAATCTTATATTTTATCTATTAAATTACATAAAAACAAGATTAGATAATATAACTTTGATAAAGGATAGTGAGTTCTTAATATCTCATAAACGTATTTTACTTATACTAAATAACAAATCATAGATATGGAAAAGTATCTGGCAACAGGTCTTTATTTCCAAAAATGACTGTTTACTGAAATGAACAAGGGGAATCTTTTCGTTTGAACAAAGGTGTATCTTCTTAAAATAACAAGACAGTTTCTAAACCATCTATTAAAACAAGCAGATCTATTAACGGAAAGTTCACAGTAAAGAAAATCAAATGTGTAAAATAATATATTTAAAACATCGTGACTTTGCTTGCAGACGCCTTAAAATTCACAAACGCCTTTCCAAAGCTCAGCAGACCTCGCTATGCCGTCAGTCACCAATGGCCAACTTGGAGTTCTTTTATACTGAAAACATTATGTTGTAGGGCTTCTGTTATCATGCTTAAATGGCTAAGGGGAATTTTTGTAGAGACGTGCCGTACACGTAATTAATTCATCCACAGTTAATTCACTCAGGTTAGAAACATGAATAGCCACTACAGGTCAAGAATTGCCTGAAGAATCAAAATAAGAAAACAGGCTAGTACACTTTGTGAAATTTCAAGCCACACAAAAACAGTTATCTAAGTCGAAGCACGTGCTTCCGAGTAAGAGGGCTACGTTTAGCTCTCCCACCTAACGCACCCTACAGGTTATGATGGAAATGGTCGAGCGAGGGATGTTCCCACAAGAGCAGCAATTTGGGAGTGGTGATAGCGACACAAACAAAAAGCACAGGAATGGCCAACACCACCTCACGAAATTAAAAGACCACGGCTGGCCAGAGGCCAAGTAATCTTTCCTGTCTGAATACAAAAAATTCAAAGGCAGCCAAGAAGCCTGTGTCTTGGACCCAGCTCCCCATGGCTGTGTGTCACAGTGGATCTAATGAAAAGGATGCATCATGCAGACATGATAGGATTTAGACCTGACTGCAAGGGGAAATTCTGCGAAAGGAGGGTGCTGGCAACTGGTATGCTTACAACAGATATTCTATCAATGACAGAGGACAAGGCCTACTGTAAACGGCTGTATCAAACACAGAAAAAGAAAGGCTATCCTCCTAGGCCTGCGATGATGCTTTAATCAACACTGGCACCAGACTGCACCAAAAGGTAACATGACCTGACACTGAACAATTCTTCCAGGGTGAACTTACTTTAAAGGTTCTGATATCCACATAACTATAGAACAAAAATAAAACTGAAGACAATCCGTCTATTTTATTCCACCTACATTTTAAATCTACCCCAGATGGCTCCTCATTTATGGAAAGATGAACGGAAAAAAATCAAAATAAAACATGATGACAAATTCATCATCTGACAGGCAAATAAAGCACACAGTTCTGAAAACACGGGCTCTTCATAGACAGATGTGTGGCACTGGAGAATGTCTTCGTGACATTATTAGTAAATATCCAACATGCTTACACAGAAATTCAAGGCAAAAACACAATTTACCTACAACCTTTTACAACACACAAATACACAGCTTATCTTAAAGGAAAAGCAAACATCCAAGGACTGAAAACAGGGCAGAGACTGAGCTGGAAGGAAAATGCTGTACATCAGACAGACGGGCAAGCATCGGCAGGGGTGGCTCCCAAACTCTAGCAAGGCCAGCAAAGGTACCGGTTGCCACCTTCCAGGAAGGGAGGGAAAGTGAGTCACAGACATAAACTGGTGTTATCACCTGCCTCAATTCAGAGAAACCACCAAATTACCAAAAGCATACCATGAGACCAAAGAGACAGCAAAGATTCTTGTATGTCACCAACGTCTAGGCATGAAAGAAAAGGATGCATAAAAACGTAAACTCTCCTATCACACCATATGCTGGACGGAAGCCTACATCAGCACTTGATGGAGCGACTCTGAAAGCAAACAGGCATCCTGTGCCGAGGCCCTCGGACCTCACAAAGGCAGCTCAGAATGACCCATGAAACGCATCTACAACCCACGTCATGTGAGTAAACCAAAGAACTGAGACGAGAAAACACTTTCTTTCCAGAAAAGCACCACACAGTCAATGTCATATTTAACCTATCTGACACACCCACTGGATCTTCAACCCAACGATGACATTTCCCTTCTGTGGGTTTCCCTTGGCCACTTTTCTAAAACTGCTGTGTCGCTTTCAAATCGCACTTTAAAATTTAGATTTACAGAGTTTTAGATTTCTAGAGTTGCAAAAATACCACAAAATAATTATATACCAAATGTTAGTTAGAATCTTACTGCAAAATTTTGCAAAATTAAGAAGTTAACATTGGTTAATTATACTATAACACTACTACCTAAATTAGACTTCAGTTGTACTTTACAGCTTTGCTACAAATGTCCTTTTTCTGTTTCTTTACTCTACCACATCATAGTGACTATATTAGTGTGTTAATTATTTATAATGAGATTTATTATACACTTTCATACATAAATAAGATACTTGGACCATATCACCCTCAGAGCTGCAGCTCTCCCCTCACAGCACTCTCTCCCTCTCCCCAGTTAGTTCATGTGTGCATGCAAGAGAGCGGGAGAGAGAATAGGAGGGGGAGGGGAGTCAATTATTTTGTTGCCTGGGTATGACACATTGAGAAGTCTTTCAGTTTAGCTTCCTCCTGCCTCCTCCCTCCTCCCTCTGTCTCTCCCTCTCCTCCTTCAGCACTGAAAAATGCTCTAAGCTTATCTTGTGTGCTCCCTGCCCCAACTATAAAATCAGCCCTTATGAAAAAAACCTTTGACTCTTCCACTGGAGAATGAGGTTTAGGGGGTGTATGTATTTGGCATGTTCATGAGGTTTAGAGGTGTATGTACTAGGCATGTTCATGAGGTTTAGAGGTGTATGTACTAGGCATGTTCATGAGGTTTAGAGATGTATGTACTAGGCATGTTCATGAGGTTTAGAAGTGTATGTACTTGACAGGTTCATGAGGTTTAGAGGTCTATGTACATGGCATGTTCATGAGGTCTACAGGTGTATGTACTAGGCATGTTCATGAGGTTTACAGGTGTATGTACTTGACATGTTCATGAGGTTTAGAGGTCTATGTACATGGCATGTTCATGAGGTTTACAGGTGTATGTACTAGGCATGTTCATGAGGTTTAGAGGTGTATGTACTTGACATGTTCATGAGGTTTACAGGTGTATGTACTTGACATGTTCATGAGGTTTACAGGTGTATGTACTAGGCATGTTCATGAGGTTTACAGGTGTATGTAATTGACATGTTCATGAGGTTTAGAGGTGTATGTACTTCGCATGCTCATTGCTCTGGGATGTCATGACGTATGTGCCCTCTCATCAGACAGGGTTAGGAAATATGTGAATTAGGACACATATATGGATTTTGACAAATGTATATAGTTCTGCACTAACACAAGTACACATGCATGTTTATGATTATTTCAATGTATAGATTTGAAGCTTGAGTACAGACCCATTGTAGTCCTCATCTCTTTCTTAGCTCTTAACTTCCCTTATCGTGAGAACTCTGAATCCTAGTAAGCACACACTGAAATACAGCACACACACAAAGAATTGTTAGAATTATAAAATAATTCTTGTCAGGAATAGATGTAATACACCAGGATACCACAAGTTTACATATAGGTTCTCTATAGTCTTGCTCTAGAGAGAGAGACAGACAGTCAGACAGACAGACAGAGACAGAGACAGACAGACAAAGAGAAAGACAGTGAGAGACAGAGAAAGAGGCAGAGAGAGAGAGAGAGAGAGAGAGAGAGAGAGAGATCTATAGTGCAGTCAGGTTCGTTTTTGACAATTTGCATTCCATTCTTGAATTATTTTAAGGTAAATGGCTTTAAATATATATAATAAATTTCACATTTTGTGATATAAGGGTAGGAATTTTTGTTTCGTTTTTGTTTTTGTTTTATGGTACTAAGCATTGTGCCAACAACCTGTAAAAGCTGGGCAGTAATCTACTACTGAGCTACATCCCAAGAACACAATATGGATTTTGACAAAGTTATATACTGCCTACAGACAGACCAGACAGACAGACCTATAGTACAGTCAGATTCATACATACAGAGCACACATGCAGATATATAAACACAGAGTGCTTCCACGCCTCCTCAAAGTTTACTGATGCCTAGTGAAAGGCAAGCCCCAGCCCCACTCCTGACACAGGACTAAATGTTCCGCCCACACGCCTTGCTTTGTATCAGATTGTCTTTTTAAATTATCACGAGCATCTCTTGGTAAGCAACTTACACTTAAGTTGCAGCCACAGCACTCAGCAACTTTGTCCTTTGGACTGTTGCTGCTGCTGCTGCTGCTGCTGCTGCTGCTGCTGCTGCTGCTGCTGCTGCTGCTGCTGTTCTTGCTTGGTTTGGTTTGGTTTGTCACTTGCTCTATGGTCTCAGTGCTGTAGCAAAGCAACCCATGTAAAGCAGCCTCTGGGTAGCTCTCAACTATTCTGCCTCGGGCTTTCCCTGGTCCCAAGGACCCTGGATAGCACCCATAAGGCATCAGGAAGAGATGCAGAAGTAGATAAACGCCAACCTCAGAGGAACAACTCCTCAGAGTTATCATTTATCACGACTCTTCCCACGTCCCCAGTGGTTCTGAGGGCCACACTGCTGGGCCGTAGCCAGCCTAATAACACACATATTGATTTTCTAGCTTCATTTTAGATTCTCTTCATTCCTTCATTTATACTCTTAGAAGCATCTCCTAAGTAAAGGGCCTTGCCCCCGCCTGGCGCCTCGTCCATGACATCACACAGGTGTCCTTGCCCCCACCTGTCCCCTCCTCTGTCCTAGCCACCTTTCTACCATGGATGTTCAGTACACCGCATCCACGCTCTCCGTGGGGTTTGCTGGAAACATGGGAGAGCATGAGAATTCTAGGATATTACAGGGATACAAACGATAACAAATCTGTGTGTTCATGAAGACATGAAACTCTTGTTACCTGGACACTGGATAAAAGACCACTCGTAATTCTTCTCCTTGGGGCAGAGACTGGTGTCAAGAGCCACCTCACTGTTGTGTACCCCAGCAAGTTTCATTGGGCCCCGGGAAGACCCTTCGATGCAGTATCCTCTTCCTGTATTGCTGGGATCGTTGCACCAGCCACACCCGGGCTGCTCCAAGCACTGTCCACAGGTTCTTAATCCAGAACAATTTTGAGCTGCACGACAGACAGGAGCATTAAAAACAAAAGTGTGACTTTTATAATCAAGCAGAATTGGATGCTTCAGAAAAATGTGGTAAGAAAAAATAACACTAAAATATTATCTGTAGTCAATAGAAATATTTTTGCATAAATATCTGAGATAGGAAAAACTCATCATACAGATATGTGATGTGTATGACATATGCACAAACATGCACACATGTGTACAGAGTACATATTGGGAACAAAGAGAAGATAAACTCAATGTTAAAAGAAAAAAACGAGAAACATGATGCCCATGAAAATAATGACGGCAGTCCTTAAAGATTCCTGCGCGTCTGGCCAGCCGTGGGACGCTGAGAAACAGATGTAGAGGCCTAGACAACACCCGAAAGTCAGCAGCAAATGCTAGGCCCCATAAAGCAGCCAATAAGAACTGTAATAAGAAATAAAACGCAGCATTCACTTGTTTAACTTTGTAGACGGTAATTCGTGGGCTAAAGTGTTTTTTCTTTTCTGGAGTCTCGGAACCACCGCTCTAATGAGACATCCTCATCAAATCTCTCCCCTCAGAGCTCTTCCCCGCGGCAGAGGAGGCAGAGTGCTAAGAGCCAGGAGGGAGGACGGGCACCGGAAGAACACGGCCCTCTCCAGCGACGACGCAAGGCTCACATGCGTGTGAAGCAGCAAGCGCGGGGCCTACTCGGGCCTGCAGCGGCCTCTGTGTATATTACACGTCACAGCTTTCAGCTCAGTGCTGAGATGGGACTCGGAGCATGTGAATGAGTGGGTGTCTGAGGCCTGTGCCTGCTCCTAGGGCTCTCTCCTTTCTCTTGGGTTGCCTGGTCCAGCCTCAATGTGATGATGCTTTTTGTTTTATTTTGTTATATTTTACTTTGTTATGTTTGGTTGTTTTCTCTTAGAAGCCTTTTCTAATGAGAGACAGAACAAGTAAATACAGAGGGTAGGGAAGAGAAGGGAAGGGGAGGGTGAGGGAGGAGAGGGGAGAGGACAGGAAGGGAGGACAAGCTGTAATCAGGATATATTATATGAGAAAATAATCCATTTTCAATACGGGGGAGGGGAGTTAATGTTCCCAATCCACAGTGCTGTGTCAATCCCTTTAACAGACACTAAGCAGCTGAGCGCTCTGTGCACTGCCGTACCCTTCCTTAGTCTCCTGGATTTGAAGCGTTTCTCTTTTACCTATGATACAGATACTTGCCACAATTGTTGACAGTTGTTGACTATCTTCAAAACTGTATGTGTTTACTCTGAAGTCAATGAGAAATAATAAAAGACCAACCCTCACCCAGGGACAGTTATGTGGTTGTGATGTTCCAGTTCCTGACTGCCGTGTGAAGACAGAAAAGTGACGGTCTCACACCCAAGACACTTCACAGCGGCTGACGGACTTACGGACAGTTCACAGCGGCTGACGGACTTACAGACAGTTCACAGCAGCTGACGGACTTACGGACAGTTCACAGCGGCTGACGGACTTACGGACAGTTCACAGTGGCTGATGGACTTACAGACAGTTCACAGTGGCTGACAGACTTACAGACAGTTCACAGTGGCTGACGGACTTACAGACAGTTCACAGTGGCTGACAGACTTACAGACAGTTCACAGTGGCTGACGGACTTACAGACAGTTCACAGTGGCTGACGGACTTACAGACAGTTCACAGTGGCTGACGGACTTACAGACAGTTCACAGTGGCTGACGGACTTACAGACAGTTCACAGCGGCTGACGGACTTACAGACAGTTCACAGTGGCTGGTAGACTTAGGGACAGTTCACAGTGGCTGATGGACTTACAGACAGTTCACAGTGGCTGGTAGACTTACAGACAGTTCACAGTGGCTGACGGACTTACAGACAGTTCACAGTGGCTGATGAACCTAGAGTTCCCTGGGAAAACCACTGTGCCTTATAATTATCCTTTTAAGGACCTATAAGTAAAACATCCTTATCATGTATTTTAGATAAATTAAACTGTCCTCAGAACAAGATTACTGTTAGGACTTTCAAGACAAGTAGGGGATTTGTGGATTAAAGAATCCTACATTTCGGTTGGGGATTTAGCTCAGCGGTAGAGCGCTTGCCTCGCACAAGGTCCTGGGTTCGGTCCCCAGCTCCAAAAAAAATAAAAAAATAAAAAAAATAAAAAATAAAAAAATAAAAAAAAGAATCCTACATTTCTGTACTGATAAAGAAAATTCTAATCTCCTACTTTTATTTCTGAAGTAGACGCTCAGCTTTAAGAACAGCTGACAAAATGTCGTATTCAGAGAAATATTCTGGTCCTTTGGATATCATGTTAGAAAAAGAACTAGGAAGCAAGGCGGCACAGGCTCTGGTTTCGTTCAAAACTGCAAAGCAATATACAGTGATAAATCTTTCCTGGAAATCCATCCTTTGGTGATAGAGACCCAGGAACTAACGGTCTTAAGTTTTCTTTTCTTCTCGAAAAATAATATTACATGAAAGCTTATATACACTGTGCTACTTTTCCTAAACGTGAGGACAATATAGCGACTACAGTGTAAGATACAGAAACTTGGGGAAATCTTAAAGTTTTATTTATGAGTTTTTGAAAGTTGTGTTATAAATTACCCAATAGGGTTTATTAAAATGTAAGTCTTTCTTTTAATTGGTAAGAAATTCATCAAATTTTAAGAATAACTACCTTCCTCAATTGTCAAGAAAACATGTGGTTTGAGAATTGGGTCTCGAGTATACGAAGCTCTGTTTTTGATCCCTATCACTCAGGATGTGCGGAGGGAGGGACTTAATGACACCAGGTGATACCAAACCCTTGGTAAAGATCTCTGCTGGTTACACAGCTCACTGGCAAAGATCTCTGCTGGTAACACAGCTCACTGGCAAACTACTTGTTGAGTTTGCTTGAGAGCCTAGGTCTTCGAGTATAAGGAAAGAAACAAAACGAGTAATTACTACCCATAGTCATGAGATCCAGAAAATATTGAAAGATAAAAGATTTCTGAGGTACATGACATAAACTCACACTTTTTAATCTCCCTTTACAGTATTATTTTAATTTCACTTTTATTGAAATTTCTGTATCAAGAAATAACCCTTCTATTATTTCTTTAAATAACACCCTTGACAGTCATTTTTAAAGATAAAATATCTAATTACTTAAAAGTATATTATTAATAATTCCAGTTATCAAAGATTTCTTAAGAACCACTAGGCAAAATTTGTCTTGATACCATGCACTTCAAACACAAATCCTTGGGGAACCAAGCTGGATGGATGTGATGTGAAAGCCTCCTCCCAGAGGACTAGATTTCACAGTAGAGGAAGCCATCCAGGCTGCCAAGGGAGAGAACAAGCAACTGCCCAGCTGTGATGCCCACCACTCCCCGTCACTCAGCAAACATGGATACAGTGACCCCGAGAGAACATTAGTGATGCTCACACGGCAGTAGTAACCAAATGCTCTCTGACTGACCTAAGAACCACTACAGGAAGGACAGTGTGCCTGGTACTGGACACCTACCCAAGTACCACAGGATAGTGCGGCCTTCTGTCAGGTTCAGTGTGCCTGGTCTCCTATTGAGGTCTTTGCCTGTGCAGAGTGGTAAGTGCGGGTCTACTGGCATTCTTCATTCTTCTACACCCACTCTGGCCAACCCCATTTGTTAAAGATGCTGTCTTTTCACTATGTGAATTTCCCACTTCCTTATCATAAATCAGGTGCCCATAGATGTGTGGATGTCCGTCCGGGTCATCTTCAGTTGGGAGGTCTTCAGATCGACTCTGCTGATCGATGGGTCTGCCTCTGTGTCAGTGCCGCAACTGCCACACATCCTGAATCGGGGACGGTGCTGCCTCCCGCAGTTCTTTCAGTATTTGACACGGTTTTTAGCTATCTTGGGCTTTTTCTGTTTCCACACGAAGCTGAAAATTGTCCTTTCAAGATCTCTGAAACTTTGTCTTAGAATTTTGATGGGATTGCACTGTATCTGCAGAATGCTATTGGCAGGATGATCATTTTTTACTCTAAATCCTACCAACCTTGAGCGTGGGAGATCCTCCCATGTGCCGATACCTCCTTCAGCTTCTCTCTTCCGTGTTTTAAAGCTTTTATTATATGAGTCTTTCACTTGCTTGGTCACTGACCCCCAAAATATGTGACATTATTTGAGGCCATCGTGAAAGATGTTGTTACCCTCATTTCCTTCTCACCCTTTGTCGTTTGTATATAAGACGGTAAACTACTAATTTTCTGAGTTAATCTTGTATCTAAATACTTTGCTACAAGTGTTATCAGCTGTAGGAGTTTCCCAGTGGAATTTCTGGGTCATTTGCGTAAACTATCATATCATCTGCAAATAGAAATACTTTAAGATCTTCCTTTCCTAATTGTAACCTCATCACCTCCCTCAGTGCTCTCAATGTTCTAGCTAAAACTACAAGTACTATATTGAATAGGTATGAAGAAAGTGGAGAGCCTTGTCTTGTTCCAGTTTTGAGTGGAATTGCTTTGAATTTCTCTCCAATTAAGTTGATGTTGGATATGGGCTTACCATAGCCTGCCTCCATTGTGTCTGGGTTTGTCCCTTGTATCCCTAATCTCTCCAGGACTTTTGTCATGAAAGGATGCTGGACTTTGTCAAAGGCCTTCCCTGCACCCAATGAGATGATCAAGTGGTTTTTGCCTTTCTGTCTGTTATGTGGTGGATTACGTGTGTCCATTACATGCGCACATGTAGGGTCTGCACGAGTCTGTCTGTACCAGCTCCTTTGTGTATAGATTATGACTTCCGGTTTAGTGTTTCTGGAGCATGTGAACAAGTGGTTCTCTGGTTCCTGTATTTTCTCTCATGACTTTCTTCCTTCTGTCTGTTTGCCCAATTCCGAGATTTCCATTTTTATTAAATCATATTTACCATATCAATCACATTTTTATTATCCCTTGCATGCCTGTTTGTTTTCTAGTAAGAGGCAGAAAGAACGTGGATCAAGACCAAGGAGGAGAGGGGGACTGGGAGAAGAAGAGGAGAAACTAGTCAGGATGTGTTCTGTAAGAAAATCTATTTTCGATAAAACAAGAGCCCCGTGGGTTCTTGTATTTGAATGCTTGGTTCTCAGAAGTACTTGGGAAGGGTTAGGAGGCATGTCACCTTTGAGGTCTCCGAAGGCTACACCAGGCCCAGCATTTCTTTCTCTCCTGCCCCCACCCTTCACCAAATGCTTGTGAATCAGAACTAAGCTCTCAGTGCCATGCCTGCGTACCTGCCACCAAGCTCCCTGACGTGATGACCACACACCGACCCTCTGAAACCGTAAGCAAGCCCCCAGTTAGATGGCTTCCTTGATAATTTCTAAGGAGGTTAGGGGGAACATTTGAGACTGAGACCTCTCGTTTGAAATGCCCTCGAGCGTTGACATCTCTATCGGTACTTACGTGAGCAGGTGGCAGTCTGCCACTCCAGACACTGTCCGTAGGGGAAGGAGATGATGTAGGCGTTGGAGTCCACGCAGCGCTTCGTGCTGCTGCACCACATGCACTCCATGCCATTGCTCGTGCAGTTGGCACAGGAGGTCCGCAGGGAGCACGGCTTCTTGCACGGCCTTGCGTTCTGATTGGGACTTACTGCAAGGGACGAGAAGGCAATTGTCTCGCATGCTAACTTTTTTAATTAGACTCTATTTCTTAACTATGTGTGGGTGGCATCACGTATGTATGCCACCACAGACACAGGCATGCCTGGTGCCTGCAGGGGCCGGAAGGAGAGGAAGACGTCAGATCTGAAGCTGATGCAGACGACAGTCATGAGCTGCCTGCCGTGTGTGTGGGCTCTGAGAGTCAGATCCAAGTGCCCGGAAGAGCAGACAGGGCTCTCATCCCCTCAAACATCTCTGCAGCTCGGGTAACTTCACTTTAATGCAAATGATTGGGTTTTGTCTGTTTTACTATTTACAAAAAAGCTCCATTGGGTGGACCGAGGCATTATTACATGAGGTAAATTGTTTAAAAAGCTGGAACGTGAGCTAATTTAGCACTGATTTTGAAAATATACAATTCCTTTCATAAGATTATGGTTCTGAGAACTGCAGACAGTCCTGCAATCTGAGTCTTCCTCTCTCCGTTGCCTCACAGCTCGTAACCAGCACCATGGACTTTCCCAGTCACAAGTTTCTCCATAAACGTTCCACACCTTATTTAAGTAAATGTCCTGTGACATGAACAAGTGAAAAAAATATAACTTACTACAAATTCCTGATGCAAAAATCCAGCATTTATCATACACATTAGGATGAGGGTCGTTTTTCAATAGCAAAACCGCAGCGAGAAAGCGACAACTGTGAGCCAAAATGCTGAAAACCTGGAACCTGCACTCCCAGTGGGGACGAGAAACGGTGTGGGCCATGGAAAAGTGAGTCAGATCTTCAGACTACTAAACCTCGTCGATATGTGATAATCAGCTTCACTGAGATGGAGCACCCAGGGGTGCGATGTCACAGCCCCGCCCTGGCACCGCAGGTCCAAAGAGCCAAACCCTGAGGACAGCTGTGTGCTCCGCCCTAACTGCAACCTCGCTCTAACTGGCTAAAGCCGAGGAGCCCAAGTGTCCGCCCACCATAGGACACAAAATGTGACCACTAACACAGCGGGCGTTCATTTGCCTGGGGCAAGAGACGAGATCGAGTGCTTGTGGATAACTCTGAAGGGGTTGTGCTAAGGGAGAGAGGAGGGCACATAGGCGCAAAGGCTGTGTGACTGCACTGCATGGGGCACAATGTCCCCCAAGGCAGAGCAATACTGCAATGGTGCTTTCCAGGGCTCAGGGAATAAAGGATGAGAAGTGTTTGGTTTAAAAATATATAATCGGGCTGGAGAGATGGCTCAGTGGTTAAGAGCACTGACTGCTCTTCCAGAGGTCCTGAGTTTTTCAATTCCCAACAACCACATGGTGGCTCACAACCATCTGTAATGAGATCTGATGACCTCTTCTCGTGTGTCTGAAGACAGCGACAGTGTACTTATATATAATAAATAAATTATTTAAAAAATTATTTAAAAAATATATGTATAGTTTTAATCTTGCCAAAAAATCCTCTAAGTTTTACAGAAAGAGTAGTGATGGCTGCAAGACAGGGGGACATACTTCATACCACAGAACTGTGCGTTTGCAAGTGGTTAAAACAGTAAATCTCACAAAATGTACATAACCGCAATAAAAATACAATTTTAAAAGAATTCAAATACTCTTTCCCCACTTATCAAAGTCCACTTCAAAAGAAATAGCAAAAAGTATTCATTTCCAGATAATTGAAACAATACAGCTGTTATATTGAAAATTACTCAGTCTTTGAACTTAAAGATAAATCTTTCCTTCAAATAATAGAAGCAAAAGACAAATGAATTGAAGGGGCATCACTAAACTGTAACGATACTGAGATGTTCATAATAACATCAGAACCATCGAGAAAACAATTGTACAAATGATAGTGTCCCTGAGAAACGGCTCAGCAGGTAAGAGCACACTTTCCGAACCCGGGTTTGGTTCCCAGAACACACACAGTGGTCATAAGCATCCGTAAGACCCGAAGAAGGGATCGGACTCTCTCCTCTGAGCTGTCCAGGTGTTAGGTAGGCACGGAACACACAGATACCATCAAAGCACTCATACACACAGAAAAAATAAATCCTTAAAAGTTTAATAAAAAAAAAGTAAAATTTCAGAAATTCTATAAAATCAAGCTTTCACCAATGCAAGTTAATACTAAGGTATGTTAAAAAAAAGCGGCTGGGGGTGTTTAAATCAAAGCCAGTATCAGAGAATCAATATTACGAGAGGATAGTACAAGTTATTGCAGTGTACAAAGCAGGGCTGGCAGCAGGCTAGGACATGCACGTGAAGAAAGGCTGATGACTTGACCACTTACCCACAGGCTTTTCACAAACGAGCCCGTCTGCCATGGATGTACAAGGGTTGGCTTTCAACCCTGCCACAGCAGCCCTTTCCAAGTAGGCACAGAATCCAGAGTCGTTTGGCTCACCCGGCAGCCACTGCAGGCTCGTGTTTGTGAAAGGAGACATGTCCTCCCATCCCCAGTAGGATATGTTGATCTTGCGTAGGCCGACCCACGGTGACACTCTCTGAAAGAGCAGGACACAGGGCGTTTACAGGGGTTAAAAGCAAAAAGACTGCATGATACTGGCTAACCAGTATGTTATTTTCATTAAGTATTATGTTTGAAAATACATAAACTACCTTTCTGGTCACTTTTACTCCTGATAACAATTTCCGCACAACCTGGAGGACCAGAGGTCGCCAACTCTGCTCTGAAAGCTCTGAGGGATTTTGAGCTTAGCTACGAAGTTGGATGACTTTTTAGACCTTCCATGTTTTGGATTTTGTTTTTGGTGTTGGTTTTCTCTCCTATTAGAATGAGTTTACAGAATGGCTTTAAACCCCAACATTCAGCAGGCAGGGGCAAGGTGGTCTCTGGGAGACAGGCAGTGCTACACAGTAAAACCCTATCTCACGGAAATAAATTGTAAACAAACAAACAAAAGGGGAATAAAATGTCAGCCGTCACGTACAGCTGCTGCTACAGCTTATACTACCAGGCGGCTTGATCAGTTATGGACTCAAGAAACCACAGATAAAGCTACTATTTGTACGGTGCAGAAACAGAAGCCAAAATTAACACATCTATATGGAGTTTTGAATGAAGCTGTCATAACAAGGACTTGCCGTTGCTATGCATAAACATTTATACAATTTTAGAAAAAGTGATATCCTCTGTTCTGTAAACAAGAACAAAGAGTGGACAAGGTCTGGCTGCCATGCTGAAAATCTGATAGATACACAGACAAAAGCCACGTAACTACTCTTAATATTCTCGCTGATCATCAAACCCCGCGAAAGGCAAAGCCAGTTCTTTATTTATACAATTCATCATAATTACTATTTAAAGGCAAAAATATATTCTAAACCCGAGTGCCAATGTTGTATTAGATTGTGGACATCTCCTTTTCAACATGTGGTGATCTATCTTCTCAGTCACTAAGCTACTTAATAGTCACATCAACGGAAAACAGTTCAACGACAAGTTTGTTACAGACATAGGAGTTAAGAGTGCTTCTAATCACAAAAACCACACGTCGCTTCACATGTATAATGTATTTTACACGTTTATTCTGGACGTTAAAAAAGCTGCCTCTTTAAAAATCATACTTTATAATAACATTAGTCATATAATCAATCCAGCGCAGAAATCTCAGATTAACAATGTGCCTAAGTCACAGCAACTCTCCCTGTGCTCCCTCGCCATCCACAGCAAGGAAAAGCCATTTAAAATGAAATATTACTCCCTAACTCATCGTGATAAGAATCTGAAAGAAGAGGAAGAGAAACAAAAGTGAAGCCCGAGATAAAACATTTAAAGTAACTATTACTCAGTAAATGAGCCAGACAGGCTGTTGAAATGAAAGATAAATTACTATATTATGAAAATTTACTGCCACACACCATAAATCATTGTAACGTTTCATTAGCCATTTCCGATAAGTAAGTGATCGTTTGACCCAGGATATCTCTTTAAAGTGGATGAATTTGTCGATCTTCAGTGGCCACAGAAGGGTTATCTTAAGCCTACGCGACGGCAATAACTTGGGATAATAATTCACTTTATATAGAGAGATGCGCAGCGAAGGGTCACCTTCAACAAGTCCCCACTGTGGTCTCCGGCAAGAAGCTGTTTCTCGTGAAACAAAGCATCGTTTATACGATGTGACTCAGTCAACCTGAGTTTGCCATCCGCTCCCTATGGGCTGTAATAGGCTACAGGGATTAGCAGCTACAAGAATTCTTAGAATACAGAACTCAAGGGATAGGATTTGTGGTTATTTTGTAACAGCCAAAAATAACTCATGCCGAACACAGAAAAGCTAACAGAACTTTAATGACAAGTTGTAGTGTCTTCAAAACACAAAAACGTGAGTCTGCAGCTTCGGCTGTGACAGAACATGAACAGCACTGATTTTCCCGTGCTGCGTGGGAACTGTCAAGGACATGTATGCAGACCAGAAGCCCTTAGCGGCCCGAAAATAACACCTCATTTGTATATTCCATATGATTACAATAAACGTTTAGTTTTTAAAAAGACTGCTACATATTGCTAAAGTCTCTTAAAGACATATTGCAAAGGTCTCCCCACCAGCCTCATGGCCTCGCCCTGGAAGCTCTTAAATAAGACAAAGGCTGTGTCTGAGTTCTCACACACAGCAGGCGCCCAAGCATACCAACGGTTATTTATACTGTGAAATAAGTATTTTCCCTCCTTCAGAGAAACATTTGCTTTACAGGACAGAAAGAATAAATCATGTCCCCGGATGACAGATCACCACATATGCCCATCCCATGGAGGGTCCCAGGGCTCACCTGCTGTGTGTTCTTCTGTATTTCGTCCAACACAAACCCCACCTCCTTGGATGTGGTCAGGGAGGCGAGATTCCCACTGAGATTATAGCAGTAAAGCTTGGCACTGTCGTAGCTTTCTCGACTGGAATTGATTCGAAGACAAGAGTCCCCGACGTGATTCCAGCCTTCTCCACAAAGGTGAGCTAGGGAAAGAGAAAAGAATTACTGTTAGACTAAAAAAAGAAGGAGAAAGGATATTTCCCTTTCGACCTTTTCAAACACTGTGTTCATTTAAATTTGTTAAATAGAACTTTTCAAATTTTCTCAACATGCCAAACAAGGGTTAGGACATAGTTTGAAGAGCAAAAAACAAGTTCCCAATTTTTTGATACAATGATTTTTTGTTGTGGTTTCACTGAAACAGACTCACTACTGAGCCCTGGTGTCCAGTAGAAATCACTAAGTAGACCAGGCTGGTATTGAACTTGTAGATATCCATCTGCCTCTGTCTCCCTAGTTTGTTAGAGGCATGCACTACCATGCCTTTCCTTTATGCGTTCTTAAAGATCTTAAGCTCTGGTTCTCCAACACCTGTTACCTGCATCAGCTCCAAAGATTTCCACGTTGTCTGGTCATTAGCACACGACCTCTCAAAAACAAAATCACAACTATATTTGTCCTAATTACATCACAAAAAATCACTTTATTTTATTGCTGAAAACAATTTTTAAGTTTATACTTTTGATCACATTTTTTCTCTCCCACACATAGACACACACACATACACACATACACACACACATACACATACACACACACATACACACACACACACACACACACTATGCACATGAATGTTGGTCAACCACTCCTGAACATGAGGTCTCATCTAGAGTGGTAATACACCCAATGTCATTCCATTGGAGAAAGCTGATCTTTCCTTTGCAAGCAGGTATAAACGACAGTTCAGTTGTTAACCTTTACCCAAATGGCTAGGTTTTCATTCATTCATTCATTCAATTTTTAATATAAAAAAAGAAAAGAAGGCTGGGGATTTAGCTCAGTGGTAGAGTGCTTACCTGGAAGTGCAAGGCCCTGGGTTCGGTCCCCAACTCCGAAGAAAAAAAAAGAAAACTATCACCTCAAAGTTGGACAAGACATCGAGACAAACTGGCAGAGGAAAGGAGCACGAGAGCAGGCGCAGGACTCAGAAACTCGCTCACCCACACACCCAGGAGTCCCATGAACACTAAGCTGGAAAACAACGTAAGTGCAGGAGCCTAAGACCAGACTGCCTTACAGAAGCCAAGGTGGGCTTGGTGAGCCTGGCCGACAACCCCAGCACTCGGAAGCAGAGGCAAGGTGTTTGCAGTTCAAAGCCAACCTGTACTACAGAGTGAGGCCCAAGACGGGATTAGCTACATAATAAGACCCTACCAAAAAGTGAAATGAGGAGGAAGAAGAGGAGGAGGAGGGAGAACAGAAGGAAAGCAAATGTGTTCCTCATAAAGAATCAAGAAAGAACCACTGTCCCCTGCACAGTACAGCAGCTGATTAGAATTTGGTATCACAAATAGGAACCACTTGAATTACAAACTTATGTTGGCCGTTCCTCCTCGCTCCCTGTCCCCTCTCTCCTCCTTCCCACCGTCTCCCCTGTCTCGTCCCCATCCTGGTCTTACTCTAGCTCAACCTATGCACCACGAGCTTCATGATACTTTTTAACTGGAAAAAAACTTTCAACCATTGTATTCCGAGCACAGCTTCTCGTTCTCCTGGTTACTCCCAGAGTCTACAGACAGGAGACCACCTCCTGCTGCCTGTGCTGTGCACTTTCCTGTAGTTATGGGCTCAAATTCTCCGGGACCGTAAAACAGAATGAATCCTTTCTCCCTCGCACGGATGGATAAGGGTCATGGTACTCCAGCAACAGACAAGAGACTAATGAAGGTTCTCTCTGCTCAGGAAAAATTCACATGGCCCTAGGTGTACAGAGATAGAATACGGGTCTATAAAGAAATGTTTACTAATAATAAATCAAAACAATTATTTTTTTAAATATCAACATATAATTTTACTGTTTACAAAGGCAAAAGCAAATTTCATACTAATGAGCGGGGTATCTAGTTATTTTTCCAAAATTTTAAATCTTGACTGAATATTTGATATTTTCAGTGTCTTCCACAGTTCACACCTTTTGATCTTACAATCGTCCTTGCTGAGAAAACCACTTCCTCTAATTGTGCAGTATAAAATGGCAGAAGTGTGCTCGAGGACAACTCAGAACTTGTTATAAACTCTGCTCGAATATCAAAGTTCAACTAACATGTTTTATGAAGTCAGCAACTCAAAGAGTAACTTTCAACTGAACCATTCAAATGCAATACAAAGAAATGCTAAATTAAAGCTCACATGCTGAGAAATTACAGTGGCTAAATGTTTAAAACGCTGTAATTACATCGTTTCTGAAAGAGCCGAAAACTTTGTACAAGGTAATCAGAACAGAGTAAACTCAAAAGGGTAAACAAGATTTGGTGGGCTAGAGAAGCTGGCAGCAGAACAGGTTAAAAGCCTCTTCTTACAGACAGGACGAATTTTGGGCAGAAAATTTTGTGGATGGGTTGGTGTCCTTATCCCTGCCTAGGTACCGGAAGTGGTCACTTCAGGCTCCATGACGCCACTGCAAGGAGTCTCAGCTAAGGTCACCCTCACAGACTCCTGGGAGCCTCCTCCATCCCAGGTCAAGAAGTACAGGGAAGGTGGAGAGAGACTGAGAGAAGGGATGACTAATAACCAGCCCTATAAGACACGCCCAGGGACAAGCACCCATCCCAGACACCATTAATGACATCCTGTTATGCTCACAAACAGGAGTCTAGCATGGCTTCCTCTGAGACGCTCCGCCCAGCGGCCAAACACTGGATGGAGCTTGGTTGGGGATGCATATTGGGAGGGATCAAGGGACCTGGAGGGGATAGGAACTCCACAGAAAACCAATAGAGTCAACTAACCTGGACCCTTGGAGCTCTTAGAGACTGAACCATTAACCAAAAGCCATGTACAAGCTAGACTTAGACCCCTGCACGAATGTAGCAGACGTGCAGCTCAGTCTTCTTGTGGGTCCCCCAACAACTGGAGTAGAGACTGTCCCTAAATCTGCTGCCTATCTGTGGATCCCATCCCCATAACTGGGCTGCCTCACCTGGCCTCAGTAGGAGAAGATGCGCCTAGACCTGTAGGGCCTGAATGCACAGGGGGCAGGGGTGGGGCGCAGCGGGAACCTCCGTCCTCTCAGAGGAGAAGCGGAGGGGAGGTTGGGGGAGGGGCTGTGTGAGGGAGTGATTGGGATGTAAAGTGAATAAAGTAATGGTTGTGAAAACCTCTTCCCACTATAGACTCAGGCAATTATGTAGCAGATAAGATTGGGGGCCATAAATGGTATGCCCCTCAAGGGACAGATACAGCAACAAAGTTACACTGGCTGGCTTACAGTGATGGACAAAGAACAATGTGGATAAATGATGATGAAAATAAAATAATAATAATAATAGTAATAATAATGACAATAATATTAGGACCTCCCTTTCTTTGAAAAGTTAGCTCTACAGAGCCGCTGTGGGTGTTGTATGACAAAGGAACAAAAGAACACAACATTGAACATATAAGTAAATTCTACAAATGTATAAATACTGTGTTGTGGCAGAAGCTGAATAGTAACTGTAGCAGCTTTGGCCTGAACATTTTTCTTGGACCTAAAGACAATTAGCACTCCGACCATTGAAAGTTGCTAATGCACTGCTTGGGACATGACAGTCTGCCCACGCTGGCTGGGAGATTTTCTTTCTGACTAGTGCCCTTGAAATCAGAAGGGCTACCAGCCTGGGAATGTGGTGTCATGCTTTGGAAAACTATGCCTCTAGACTCTTAAAAGTTACATACAGCGTCAATGAGGGAAAATAACTATAAAAGATAACTCTGTCTGTCACTGTTTATCAAGGATGTCTAAACTTATGACTGAAAGGAAGTTAAAACATGCGTCGAGGACAAAAATGATATGATCTCTGTTCTGGAACAACATGAATCTATCCCTTCTGTATAAGGAAGCACTCTGACTGCCAGTCAGTTAGGCTGCAAGATCTGCCCACCCCCAGCCACCATAGCTGACTCACTCCTCCCTGGACAACTCCTTATCTCCTCTGTAACTGCTGACCACCATACCTGACTCACTCCTCTGCGGGACCTGGCCATCCCCGGGGATGGCCCCTGGCGTGTCCAACTTTCTCCACCTCTGTTTAATGCAGCATTGAAGTCTTAGCTAGAGCACCACAGCGTGACACAGAGTGCAGACTGGGAAAGACGCAACCTTTCGGCAGGTGATGTAATCCTATACATAAGACCCCAAAGACACCCATGCAAATTCCTTAAGAGCTGAGAAACAGGTTCAGCAAAGTAGATATAAAATCAATGCACAGTTATCAGTTGTCTTCCTACATTCCAATGACAGACTGAAAGGCCAGGGAAACACAACACTGCAGACCTTTAAAGCAACGATTAATAAATCATGAAACTGAAAACTTTCTGTACGGCAAAGGCAAAGGACATCGTTACTCAAGTAACGAGACAGACAACAGAGGGGGATCACCTTATACGTTATATGTCCGTCAGAGTATTAGTTCCTGGAATACAGGGAAAACTCAAAATAAACAGCAAGAAAACAAACAGTTATAAACCAGGGCCTCAAACTAACAAAGTTCTGAAAAGTTGGAAGGCAAACCACTAAGAATAAGATTTCCTCTCAGCCCAGTTAGAACGGCTATGGTAAAAACTTTTAAAAAAAGACAACTGGGGTGTGTGTGTGTGTGTGTGTGTGTGTGTGTGTGTGTGTGTGTGTGTGTGTAGAAGGGGGAGAAACACTGATAGAGTCACCGTGGAAATCAGTGCAGTGGCTCCTCAAAAGGTTAGAAGGATCTCCCCTTTGATCCAGCTAAACCAGTCTTGGGAATGTACCCAAAGAGCTCCACTCCCTGCTCTAGAACTATGGAATCACCCCGTTCAGTGCTGCCCCATCTCAATGCCCAGTTGGTAGAAACAGCCGACAAGCTCACCAACCGACGAAGGGGTAAATGAAGACAATGTGTAGATTTAGACTGGGAATGGTATCCAGCAGTTAAGAAAAAAAAGTCACAACTAAATGTCGGGAGCTCAAAACAATCCTTTTGAACAAGGTAAGCCAGCTCAGAAAGACAAGCACTGCCTGCTTCCCTCATTCCTGGGTGTAACTGCAGTCTTTAGATAAGTGTGTTTCTTCTGGCATTCCCATAGAGGGCAGTGGTGACTAGGAGCCACGAGGAGGGGCTTCCAGGGAAGCAGAAGCAGAGATCACTGTTATAAAGGGTTTAAAGAGAACAGAACAGGAAGGATTTAAGGGACAGAAGGGTGTGGAGTAGAGGGAGTATGGAGAGGGATAATAATACCAAATACCTTCAAAAAGTCATATGGAAATCTACTACCATAGCAATGTGCACACACACACACACACACACACACACACACACACAGTAAAACAGATACACTCTATAAGAGGAGACACAATGTTCCTACTATGCACCAGAAGACACCAAACAAAAAGCTGAGTATCAGAAATTGTTGCATTTTGTTGCTGTTGGCCAGAGAGGTTCCACAGACCCCAGACCGCATAGGCTTTGCCATTGCCGGTCCTCATGCTACAGAACTCAACAGCAAGGCCCTACTAATGAGGATACACATTCTCCAGTCAGATGAAAGCCGAGGAACTCATCCCTACAGCTGGCTGGTCTTCACTCACAGGTCTAGTGTGTGCTGTTCACACGGGAGGAAACTCATCATCGATTATATCAGCTGTGAACCTGAGTTACAACAATGACTGGCCACCAGAGATCCACCAGTAAGTGTGACAAACATCACAGAGAGAACCAATTACTTCTTCATTGGACCTATGTCCCACCCCCCCACCCCCCACCCCTCATCCCCCACCCCCACAAGATGAAATCCACACTTGGCACTAAGAAAAGTCATGGACCCTAGACAAGTCTTCTAGAGGAGAACCTACCACTGTTTTGTTTTGCCAAATGGACACTTAGTAATCCAACTCTGAATGTCTTTTGTCATATGCACAGACAATGATACTGTAACACCAGTCTGCAGAGTGAAATACTCACTATCAAACCATGAAGTAGTTACCTGGCAAGGCCTGGCACTCTTGCTGCCGCTGATCCCACTGGCAATTCAAGTTCAGTGAACAGCTTTTACAACTTGTAAGTTTGTTACAAATTTGCTCATTTCTTATGTGACATTTAGTGTAGTTTCTGACAGACTAAAAAATTGAAAGATAAAAACATGTTATTTTTCAACAATTGAACAGCAAGGATCCACACACGTTTAACACCCGCCCCCCCCCCCCCATGGAACTTTAAAATGTACTTTTATCTCCAAACCAAATCTATCAAATCATAATTTCTCTTAATTATTCCATCATTTACTGAATTAAATTTAGCTTGA
Source organism: Rattus norvegicus (assembly GCF_021556685.1). Classification (NCBI taxonomy): domain Eukaryota; kingdom Metazoa; phylum Chordata; class Mammalia; order Rodentia; family Muridae; genus Rattus; species Rattus norvegicus. The sequence goes on along the minus strand of NC_141534.1, from coordinate 270,205,897 downwards.
ATTTGCTGCCCTGCATGGTAAACTGCAGTGCAACCTAGCAGGTAAGCAACACATAATGATGGGAACATTCCTTAAAGACACTGTCTGAGGCGACCAGAGAAATCAAGTTTAGCCATCAGAGCATGCTATTGATAAGACCGTATTGTGGAAGGGAAATGCCACTGTGACCAACTAAGCTGTTTCCGATCCTTTCACGTCACGATCGACTCAAGTCACAATCTTACAGCTGATTGTTTGGCTTTTATGGCTTTTGTTGACCTCGGAGCAGCAGGGAGGAGTTCTCAGTCTCTAATGGATCAGGTGCTGGGTGACTCACGAGATGTTGTTTGCTTGTTTTTATTTGTTTGGTTTTTTTTTGCATAAATAAACTCTACTGAGTTTTTGTTCATCCTCATTTTTTTCATTTGAGATGGTAAACTATTGTTCCTAGAACTGTAATAAGTTCCTAAAATCAGAGAATCCTGAGAAATTAAGTACTTTGAAATTTGAAACAGGAACTAATGAGAATTTTTTAGTGAATCTGAAAACAAATGTCTGACAGAGCAGAGGCATGAATTCATTCTCACTACTGACATGAGACGATTCCAGTCCCAAGAGGCTATCGTGAAGATGAGGTTGAAATAAGTAGTAAAACAGATTCAAATCTATTAACAAAATGCAAAGAAGATTTATTTTAGAATACGTCAAACTAATATGGATTTAACTACTTGATGTCGCTGTTATTCTTTCTTCATGGAGGCTACAAAGAAAACTGCAGTGTTACTTTTTTTCAATCTTACTCCATCATAAAACCATATTTCAACTAATTCTGGCAATGAAATGTTACTGGCTGAGGATGAATAAAGAAGGGTATAGTTACCCTCATATCCTATCTTACATACACCTAGGTTGAGCTACTTCACAGAAAATTACCACTATCTATGATTTAAAAACTACGTCCTGTATACAGACCTTAAAACTGGGGCTCGAGACATTCATATGCCTCTATCAGAAAAATCCTGGAAGGAACTTAATTATACATTGTGAGCAACACTCCAATCCTGTGATCGTCAATAAAGAGAATTGCTTTTATCTGACTTTCTCCCATAGGTCAGGCTGACACTAATTTTCAGTCACTAAGGCTAAAATTTAAAGTTAACATATAACTATCTCATATTATCTAACTTTAGCAACCATCCAAAAGTATTTACTGATAAAATATTACCCCCCCCCTTTATAAAATGCTCTACGGCAGCTGAGATGGTTCAGACAGCCAAATGACCTAAGTTGGATCCCCAGAATGCATGAAGAGGAATCAAAGAACAGATCCTGCACACTGTTCGCTGGCCAACAGCCATGAGCTCACACACACATGGACATTGTAGTTAAGATTTCTACTCCTTTGATAAAAATACATGGCCAAGAGCATCTTGTGGAAGAAGGGGTCTATGCCAGCTTACACATCCCCATCACAGCCCATGTGAAAGGAAGGCAGGGCAGGAACCTGGAGCAGGAACTGAAGACCATGGAGGAACATTGCTTACTGGCTTGTTCCTCATAGCTTGTTCGGCCTGTTTTCTTACAATGGCCCAGAACAACCATCCCCAGGGTGGTGACACCCACAGTGAGCTGGACCTTCCCAAGCCAATCATGGAGATACACTACAGGCTGTCCCACAAGCTAGTCAGCTGGGGACATTTTCTCCTTTGAGGTTCCCCCTTCCAAAATGACGCCAGCTTGTTTAACACAAAACCAGCCAGCACAGGTAAACAAATATTTGAAAAGCATTATTGTCACTTCCAAGACAAAACAGTTCATTTCTTGTCTGTGTATGCATACGTGTGTGCGTGTGTGCATATCTGTGTATGCGTGTATGTGTGTGTGTGTGTGTGTGTGTGTGTGTGTGTGTGTGCTTCCTGGTGTACATGTTGTGCATATGTTGTGGTCAGAGGACAAACCCAGATCCTGCCCTTGCTGTCCACCTTGTTTGAGGCAGTCTCTTTGTTGTTGAGTGTTGTACATAGCAAAGCAGTCGGCCCTGCATGCTTCTAGGAAGTCTCCTGTCTCATGCCCACTCTAAGCCTCTAACCACGGGGATTAAAGTTGCATGCGATCTTGCTGACTTTGCATGAGTTCTTGGGGTTTAGTGGAGGTCCTCACACTTACCCACTAAGCCATCTCCTGACCCAAATATTAATTTCTCTAGGGAATATTACATTTATTATGTGATAACAGATAAAATGTACCCACATATAATGTTTAACTTGCTCATCCTGAAAAAAGGAAAAAAAAAAAAAACCTCAAACACATTTTTGTAAATTTCAACTATGAGTTACTCAACCACCACATCTCCTTTCGGGGCAGGTAAACTCACTCAATGTCAGCTTTTCTTATTCAAAGTATTTTTTCATATGGCACATAAATTCTAGCATTATTCTACATGACCGGTAGAGTAGGATTTAAAGCACTTGCCAAACAACTAAAAAGAAATAAATTTGCTTTACTTATTGAATCCATAAATCTAAGAAAATGGCAAGAGAAGTGACTGAACATGTTGGAGTTAGAATAGAAAAAAAGGCGACTTTGTGCAAACACTCAGAACAGCGTTCACATCAGAGCTGATGAGGCTGCTGCTCCCCATAAACACCCCCCTCATTGATGAGAATAACAGGAGAGGAAATTCTATTTTAATCACATCCAGCACCCAGGAATCAGTGGCAGAATACAGTGGGATATTGCTCCAAATTACACCAGCATTGTTCACCTAATGGGCCAGACGCACATTAGCAACCAGGCAATGAAGAGGAACCGTAACTGTTCCAGTCGCTCATCTATTTAGTCATGAATTGAAAACGTAAATCCATGAAAAGCAAACAGATTTCTGACCCATTAGAGCACAAACATGCAACTTGCAATAAATATGGCTGAACAATGAAATAGGATATCACTGCACATGATCTGACTAAATTTCCGTGAACTTTTAGGTGCCCATTAGCATTCAGCTTGGCTTAATCACCAGACACTCTGATGAGACTGCCCAAAAAATACATTACAGCAGGATTGTAAGTTATGGGATAGCACCATCTGTTCACTTAGGCCATGGATCCAAGTCCTTCCTGGCTCGCACACCGTCAGAAATAAAAGAAAAGCAAAAGGATATATTTTAAGATGACTGCTTGAGAGCAGTTTACATTACTTAATTTTTCAGATGCAAGTATAATTACCGAAACACATACATATCCACAAATCTGAGCGCCTTCTATGGACTGTTTGTATCCCCACACTCACATGCTGGTGACCAGTCCTAGGTGAGCCTGTGCGAGAGGGCACTGAGGTGCACTTCAGTCTCGGTGGAGCCTTCACGCACAGGAGGCTGCGTTACAACACAACCCAAGAAGAAATGGCCTATGAACCGCAACGTGGGTCCTCTGAGCTGTCAATGCTCAGAACTGGAGATCCCCAACCTTCAAAACTTTGGGAAATAAATCCTTGTTTCTTATAAATCATACAGTTCATTTACATTGCTTCGTTGCGACAACTAGAGCCAATTAAAATAACCTCTAAATAAAAACTAATTCAAAGTTATCAAAGAGTTAGAATTAATTTTTCTTGAAAATTTTAAAAAGTGGTTTTCTACATTTTAATTATGTGATATCTAATCGCATGTGTGAATTTGACCGGGACACAAGTGTGTACACTGTCCTGTCTGTGAAGATGTCCATTTGAGAGTATCATTTGCATGAGCTGACTGATGGCCATTCCCCAATGCAGACGGACAGTACCCTGTTGGCTGACAGCCTCACAACACAAACTCAGGAGAGTAAGGACTGCTGTCTGACCCCTGCACGTGGCTGGGACTCGCCTGGGTGGTACTAGCAGCTCGTAGGCCACTGAACTTCTGGAAATTTATCACACTTTCTTGTGTGTTCAGCTTACAGGTAACAGACATATCAAGGAGACTTTTCAGAATCACGCAAACAAGTCCTTAAAATCCTGAGTGTATCCCTTTAACCAGACCTTTACATTGTGTCTTAGTTTACTAAATTTTTATTTCCAATAAAATAATTTCCCTTTTCTGAGTAGTACATATCTAAAATACAACTTAAAATTTCTAAGTAAGACAATGTTAAAACCCAAACCTTTAGTAGTATATCTTGTCATTGATTTCTTTTTTTTTTCTTTTTTTCGGAGCTGGGGACCGAACCCAGGGCCTTGCACTTGCTAGGCAAGCGCTCTACCTCTGAGCTAAATCCCCAACCCCTTGTCATTGATTTCTATAACTGAAAATTATGTGCTAGTAAAATATTATAAGAGCAAAGGGTTCAATGCAGTGAGTCAATAAGTAAATTTCCCTCTATGTTTTATCATTTTATAAAACTCTCACAACTTAAATGTGCTCAAGTATCATTGGTTGTAACATGCTATAAGATAAATGTTCACCGTTTCAAACCATAAATACTAATTTTAAAATGTTTTCAATAGTTTTGGTTTGTCCAAAGTAGTAGTCCAACGATATTGATATTTTGGTTGCTGGGAATTGAACTCAGGACCTCTGGAAGAGCATTATGTGCTCTTAACCGCTGAGCCATCTCTCCAGCCCAGAGATTGATATTTTATGCCAGAAAAGCATTGGTTGTATGTACCGGTGTCTAGTGTGGGAGGCTGTTCCATGTACTATGAGTGCTTAGCCTCTGCACACCAAATGTGAACAGGAGCCCCACAGTCGTGCTAATCAAACTGTTGCTAAAGGTCAGCTGCAAAACAGAATTGCCTTCTGTCAGCAGTAAGTGATCTAAAGATAGAGAAGGGAGAACCGGGGTTACTGATGCTGTGGTAAAACATAAAATTAAGTGTGCAAACCACAGGCCAACAGGAGCACAGCTGACGTGCCTGTCAGGAATCCCGCAGGTAATCTTGGTATCTATCTACATAACACACATTAGTCCCATCAGCGCCATAAAGACCTTTCAAAGACAGCACTAAAGATGGAGTCTCCGCTAAACAGATGAAAGCTGTCAGCCTCACTCATGGAGTACATGAACGAAGACTGCCAGTTACAAAACAGAATACAGACTGGCACTTCTACCCAGCAAAGCTGCAGACCAGCTAACGGCAATGTGCCAAGATGTGACTGGTTCCTTATCTGTTTCCTTTCTCTGAAGGTGTTGAGACATGGCCTCTCTCTATGTAACTCACTCTCTCTCTCCTGGAACTCACTATGAAGACCAGCTGCCCCTGAACTCTCAGAGACCTGCATGCCTCTGCGTCGTCGCTGGACTAAAGGCATGGGCCGCCATGCTCCAGCAGATCCCGACACATGTTCTATCTGTGTGTCTGTGAAGTCTCCCCTTTGCACACATTAATTGGACCGTAAGCAAGCATGTGAGGAGCATGCCCATGCCATCCCGCTCCACCCTTACATACGAACCGTGCTGCAGTTGCTGCTGGCTGAGATGCATTTCTTGTCGTCACACCACTGGCACCCATTTGTGTTGGCTGTGCAGCTGGCACAGTCTGCATATCTGTAACATCTGTCATCAGAAGCGGCTGCAACACACGAGGGAGAGAACACTCAGCGGGCTCAAAGGAAATGTCATGGTTCTGAATTCACATTTATAGTTACCTGCTTAAGGGTCGATAGCAGGTCTCTTATCCCAAAAGAAAGTTTCAGTAGCAAAATAAGTATTAGGCCAACTTTGTGGTTCACATTTACAGGACACATTTTTTAATTTATTCATTTAGAAAAAGGAGCTTACCAACAGTACACGTCCCATAAAATACAATAAGAAATACTTGGATTTTATGGCTCTAACGATATTAGAGATGCAATGCAACACAGAGGGCAAACTTGAAAAGGTTTATTAGTTGCAGCAGCAAAATCTACAAAGCCCTCACCCAGCTGAACTGTGTGACTGTCACACAAATCGTAACTACAAGTCCTGGCTGATCATCTTTCCTAACTCTCTTTCTCCAACACATCAGAATAGAGTATGGCACGCCCACAAAAAGCTGCACAGATTCACAATGAGCTTGGGGTGTGTAGAGTTTGGGACTGCCAACTGTTAATCCTGCTGTGGGATATTTTTATATGTAAATTCATTACAATCAGATCATTTTTGTTCCAAAACAGAAAAGCAACTCTATAATGTGGTTCTGCAGCAATTCGGGAAGAAAACAGCAAACGTAAAATATCTTACTTCTTTATTTTAAAGAAAGAGTAAACAATATTTCTGAGAAATGATGTATTTAAAATCATTTAACTGTCCTATCAAAAGAAGCTGCACATAAAACATCCTCATACAAAACTAAAACTGAAAGCATCAAGGAAAATAAATAATTAACTGCTGCTAGTTCAACTGTCAGACTCCATAATGGGAGTATCTTCAATTTCTAAAATGAGGAACCTCGTATAAGCAAGATCAGTCTACTTTTAAATACACAGAAAAGCTGTAAAGCAGAATGGAGGGGCCGCCTCACCTGTCCTGGGAGGGCACTTGGCTCTCAGGAGATTTGCGTTCCCGGACTCCCAGGACTCACAGTGATTCTTATTCCAAACACACTTTATCCCTGGACCAGCGTTTCTGCAGAGTTCTTCGTCCCGGAAAGCTTTGCAACTTGGAGGCTTATACACAAGGATGTCATTAAGGAGTACACTAGAAAATCCACCAAATATATACATTGACCTGGGGAAACATGAGAGACAATAGTATACCTTAGCAGAAGGAGGAGGGGCCTGGAAAATTGGTGTAAGAGCAAACAGGTTTAACACCTGAATGTCCGTGCTGGTGCTCAACCTTTCCTTAAAATCATATTTCCTTTGACAAACACTATGATGTGAAAAGCCCAGATTAACTATTTCAAGATTTTTCCTGACAATTGTTCAGATAAAATCTGAAATACAGCATAGATCTTAATGTTTTGTGGTAACATAAAGTTTCTTACTAAGGGAAGAAAGAAACAAGAAGGTAACATCCTCTTATCAGAAGAAGCACTGCCATCTTAATAAAGTAAACAATGCTTAAAGAAATGCATTTACAATCATAAAACAGTGACATTTAATTACATTATATAATATTAATATTAATACATTAATAAATATATTAATATTTAATTATATATTATGGTAATATGTGAATGTTTAGGTACACTTTAGAATACACTTTAGATTTATCATTTTTTCTATACTGGCTGGGGGATTTTGTTTGGTGATGTTTGTTTTGGTGTGTTGTGTTTGACGAAAGTCTCCAAATGTACCCCTTTCCCAGCCTTGAACTCACGACCCTTCTGTTTCAGGACTGACTGTGAGGTGAACGGCTGTGTGAGCGCGGAGTTGCAGAATTCGGAGGTAAGATAGTGAGAAGTTACTCTTGTAAAGAAAAGAGTGAGCCAAGTCGTGAAGACTTCCACACTCAGGTCTGTATTGGAGTCCTTACAACCCTAAGGTGTTTACCTCTGTCAGTGACCGTTCTTGCATGCCCTCAAAACAACACAAACTGGTCCACCATGCTTCAAGAATACTTTGTATATTAAACAAACAAAAAAATAAAAATCAAAACCCATTTTCACGATGAAGCTTGGGGGGGGGGGATTCAGATGAATCTGTTGCTATTTTTTAAGTCAATTTGTGTCAGTTACAATGTTTCATGGTGAATAACAATTCATTGTGTGGCTAGAGGAGCAAATAGCTGGGAGATTCTGAAGTAAACATTTCAAGCACCCCCTTCTGGGGAGAGCAGGCCCTACACACCTCACCTGGGCAGCACACCTGAGCTGACCCTGGTGGTAAAGGACACAGGCCCTGAGGTGTGAGCATGAAAATGCCAGCCGTGCCCCTTGTCTGTCATGTGGTGGGATGAGATCACCTCCCCTCCCTTTTGCCCTCACCACCTGCAATGATCAGGAGAGCTGTCCCTGCCCTCACCTGCCGCAGCGCCCAGAGGTGCCGGCCCTGCACCTCCCCTGCACAGCACAGGAAGGCTGACCTTGATAGGGGAGGGTGGGGGAGGGGGTCTCGGCTGAGCCAGCCGCAAGGGTACGAGCATGGTAGAGCTGGCCCTGCAACTTATCTGCCAAGCTGTGACATCAGCAAGGGAGAGAAGGTCTCCCTTCCCCTTCCCTCCCCTCCCCCTTTGCCAACTACAGCTGCCCCTGACCCTTACCTGCTGCAGCACTTGGGAGAGTAGGCCCTGCACCGAGACTGGGCAGTAGAGCTAGCTATGGACATGGGGTTTTCAGGTGAGCCAGCCCCAAGGGCATGAAAATGGGAGAGCAGTCTCTGCCCCATGCTGGCATTTGGTGGGTCAGCCAGGGCAGGTATATGCCAATGGTAGGGTACAAGAGAGCCAGCAGATGGGCCAGCTCAGGTACCTCCGAGACCCAGATCCAAGGCTTTGAACCGGCCCTCCCCAAGAGCTACCCCATCTATGAACTGTTGGAGTGCATAAAGGGGCTGGTCCTATAGATCCGAAAGGACAGGACCTCCACAACACAGGGCAGCACAGGATTTCTGAGAGGAGTCGCAGTGAGGATCCAGTATTGATAATGTGTAGCAGAAACCAGAGGCCTCGTACCAGACCAAAGAGTCATTGCAATGAGCATTTGCAAGCAAAGAAGTGTGGACAGGGAGTATACTGTGGGACACACTGACACACTATAGATTCCACGAAATTATTTTCTCTGTTGTGTAGGAAGTCACAAGGGTGGAGGAGGGCAGGTACAAGGGGAGGGGGAGATGAGTGGGATTGGAGTACATGATGTGAGATTTACAAAAAGCCAAAATAACTTTTTAAAAATCAAAAAACTGGAGTCAGAATTCTGGAATTTGGGTTTCTTTTAAAAACACAGAATTATAAGAATCTGTTTTCGTTTTAATCCCAGATGTGGGGATGTGGAGTTACTTCAGACTGTCCACAGCAGCTGACTAGCAGAGGCACGGTTTTGCCAGCTGCAGACAGTGTCTGAGATTGTGTGACGTTTGGAATTCTGGGAGCCTTTCAAAGGGTATAAAGCTAAGGGCCCGAGAGGGGAGGGTTGGCCGTGAACTCGACTGCAGCAGGTCGCATACTTCCAGTACAGCCAGCCTACAGAACGAGAGCTCCTATCAAAATGAATAAAGTGGACATGTAAACTTAAAAGACTGTAATGAAATCCTATACTCCAATTCCCAAAAGACACATAGGTATTAAGCATAGGAAGCTCAATAACAGACATCAGGGTCCACACCTGTGGTCAATGGCAGACCTGCAGTGGGAACCTGACTTTCTGTCTCTCTGTGTAGCACGGGGAGGCTACAGAAGAAACAGCCACTAGGAAGCGTCAGGCTTAGCTCAGCACCTGAATCCTGGAGGATAAGGCTAGCAAACCATAACCATTGAGGAAGGAGGACCCAGTACCACTGACAGTCCACAATAAGCCACACGGAGTTCAGACCGAGGGAAAGCTGCAAGGACACGTGTTCTAAGATGGCTGATGCGGCCTACCCATTGATGACGACTGCAGAATGTCCAAATCGGTTGACATCTCTGTGGAGATTTGGTTTAGGCAATGTCTTCCATTCATCACAAGCTAGAAAAAAAAAAGAAAGAAATAAGAGCTGTAAGAAATTAAAATGAAATAAAAAGTAATCACTGACGAAATTAGAGACGGGATACTTAAACTCAGAAGAAAAGATTAATTTTCCATTATCTGCAGCTTAGTATCATTAATCAACTACCATAAGTCTTCCAATAAAAACAACTCATAAAATTTTCACCGATAACTTGAAGTGTATGAGAATTAACAAGAGTGAATGAAATTGTATCGGTTGTGTGTGGAGATAATCCACTGACTGATCTCTACTGAAAACATCAAAAGTCACATAGTAAAGTCCCTGAATGTCACTACGGGCACACCTGTAAACGCTATCAGTTGTTACCTGCACGCATATGGCAGTAAGCTGGACGCATAATGTCCACCAATAGAATGTCCAAAGGAAAATTATAAGATAACACTGAACTGGCTTTAATGATATAATGTTTCAAGAAAAATGCTTTTATTTGATGTTGGAAAGAATACTTCAGTTGTACAAAAGCCTGGATTTAAAAACTTTTTAAACAACAAAAATAATTCAGTTATACAAACAACATGGAGAGAAAATGGTTAAAGAAAAACTATCCTGTATTTGAGAAGGAGATGGGGAAGAACACAGGAGCTGGAGGGGGAGGGGGAGGGAATGCTACAAATCCCTGGGGACAGGCTTAGGGTACTTTATTACCTCCCAATTTCTTAAGCGTGTCCTGTCAAAAACAGGTGCTGGCATTTAGTTTAATTGTATTAAGCTTTTGAAAATACTATTTTATTAACCTTAGAAATCCACAAAAATAGTAAATTTATAGAACTAATTATAAAGGTTAAGATTATAATAAATTACATACTTTCTTACCCATATAATTGTGCCTATAACACAGACAGTAAAGAGCTTTAACTCAATATTCTTACTAAAAATGATCAAAGGATTTATAAAATCCAAAATCATAGTTCATAAACTGAGGCTGGGATACTGAAAGCAGTAAAATACATGCCAACCTGTATTTCCCAAAGAATATTCCAAGAACACAAACAGAACCAAAAACAGAGTATTTAGTCTGTAGAGCTCTCAAGGTGACCAAAAGAGCTGCCTGATAACTCAGAAATGAGAATAAAAGCCAAACAATTTTGTTTAAGTGTTTTTGCTTTATCCACAGAAACAGTGTCCACGGGAGGCCTAACAGCACTCCTACAAGTCAATACTCTGCAGATTATAATTGTTTTGTGTGTGTGTGTGTGTGTGTGTGTGTGTGTGTGTGTGTGTGCGTGTGCACTGTATATGAATGTGTGTATACCCACAGACATGTTGTATGTGTTTGCAGGTTATTTTACACAGGTTTTTCTTTGCAGTTCAACTGCATGCCCTGGGGAGGCTGGCCCAGAACGTGGAGGGACTCTCCTGTCTCCGTCTCCGCCTCACCTTAGCCTCGCTGTAATCACAGACTGGCTCTGGGAAGTCAAGCTCAGGTCCGAAGGCTTATACTTTACCTCCTACAACATCGTCCCAGTCCTGAAGGTTACATTTTTTAAATCTATGACAAAGACCTGTGACTGCCAATTTTATGTGTTATGGTTAATTTAAGAAATGTGTATAATGTGCATTTACCAATATAAAATTGTATAAAATCGCTTTCAAAGTGGTGTTTGCCTCCGTAACTTGAAAAGGCTTTACAAGGATTCAGTGAGTTTGCTACAGAATTGTCTTGGGTTATCAGACCTACTGGAGGTTAAGCAGCAGCTTAAGGTTTGTCAGAAACCGTTTGTCTCTCTGTCACTTGGCTTGTGTCTATTTGAAATTTCCTGTTAGAAGGATTTTGAGCCATTATTCTTTTCTCAGAAGAGGCGTGACCTACACGTGCAGGTCTCAATAAGACACTAAGTGGAGATGTTCGGGTCAATGAGTTCAGGTATTTAGATGCCAACCACCCCTCTAACTCAAACACACATAATTTATATTGCTAGCTATTTATACGCTGTGTATTGATACTGAAAAGACACTACATTGTTTTATACATGCTAAGAGGCCCAGAATATCAAGACTAGTTAACACGATGGAGGCTCTGTTAAGACAGCCATACCCCAAAAGATGTGAAATAAAATACACAGACATTCATGGTTTCCACATTGTTGAAATGTATAATCGTCCAATGGACAAGAACCACATGCCATCTTACTAAAATTTAAAAGAAGAGAAACAGTAATTGCACTGCCACCACAGCAGAGTTCTCTGCGTTCTGATGGCAGCATATTCAACACTAAGGAACAAGACACCAGGCCACACTTCCGTAAGAAGACAGCAAAGGTGTGAGCTCTGACCCAACGAGTGGGCAAGAAAGCAGACCTGGTAAGGGCGGGTCCTCACTAGATGCAAGCAGTATTTCAGCCAGGTGATGTGACCCAGCAATTACTCCAGCGACTGGTGACATCACTGAGGAAGAGCGTAGCCTGTGGGATTTGTGACAGGCTCATGTGAGGAGCCCACTAGAGACTGGCTCCTCATGTGCACACTACGCGTGCATGTGCAGAGCCATGTCTTCTGCAGTGGAAACTTACAGCACTTCATTCTTGCTACCCCCAGACAGCACAGCCCACATATTACTGAGTGACTGTATAGCCAGAGCCTCCCATCATGCGCTGACAGCATCATCAATAAGATAAAGCAGAAGATAAAAATGATCGAGACCACGGGGACCAAGTCCCTGCATAAGCAGGTAGCTCTGACCTGTCACTCAGCACGGCCACACCAGCATCCCTCCCTCCACACCTTACAGATGCATGGTGAGTCTGGATAAAATGGGGAGAACGCAAATGGGCCAGCTCGACAAATATTTCAGTACAAATCGAAAGTATTAATAATCAACACCAAGCTAATACCATTTGCTTACACGCAGACTACTCCAGCTCTTACACACAAAGCCTATTATATCATTATTCTCTTTGGCTGCAATCTAAAAGTGGATCTTCTGCCAAGGAGGAAATAAACTTCTAGAATAGCCCAGCTATTATCTCTTCATAATCAGTTTAAGCCTAGACAATTTGAAAGAAATTTTACACAGAACTGACATCTTTAAATTGAGAGAAATACACGCCATAGCAACATATTAAAAGTTCTCAGAGGACATTTTTAAACACTCTGCTGCAAGGCGTTTCAGTGTGCAAGCCAAACACAAAATACTGCAGTTAGAGTCACCAGTCTTCAACTCAAATTTTAACATCCTGCACCATCAGAACTACTTATCAATGAAGATACATACATACATACATACATACATACATACATATATATATAATTATTTGAAGAACTTTGGGTGAAATTTTAATATTGATTTAATTTACTGATTATGTAGAAAATAATCCACATTTTTCTTATTTGTTGACTGATTTTTTTTCTACAAATTCCCATGGTTTCCATGAAACTACACATCTGTAATTCTGTGAGAATTCTGTTAGTGCTCTAAACTACTCAAAATATTCAATATTCCAGGGGCTGGAGAGATGCTCAGCTGTTAAGAGCACCAACTGCTCTTTTAAAGGAACCTGGTTCGATTCCCAACATCCACATGGCGGCTCACAACTCTTGGTAACTCCCATTCCAGGCATCCAAACGCCCTCTTCATGCCTCTGCAGGCACCAGACACACAGAGGTGCACTGACACAAACGCAGACGAAACAGTCACGCACATAAGGTAAAAGGTCGCAGCTGTTTTAAGTGCTGTGCTTTCTGTCACTTTTACGAGTGGGGTTGAAACGTGGTACGAAGAACAAACAGGACGTCTATACAAGAGTAGACAGAAGACAGATATAAAGAAAAAATCTAATCTTTTATATTTTGTAATGGAAAGATAAATTTGCTACAGTGCCAAGTGTTTTTCTGTCCTATTCATAATTGTTGGCAATCAAATAAGGTTTGCTTATACCTTTAGGAGTCAAAGCTTCCTTAATATTCTAAAGTAGCACAGCGCTGTCTCGGTGACCTCATTCTCGGGATGTCTCTGCTGGTCAAAGTGAGCATAGCTCCCTGTGTCCCCAACTTGAGATGACTTCACGTTTTAACCAAAAAAAAAAAAAAAAAAAGGTATTCCCTGTTGGCTTCAGTGGTCTTCATATAGGAAACTGTGTGCATAAGTTTCTTGATAATTAATCATAATTTTATTTCTATTTAAATCCTACATTGTGCTCTTCTGAAACAGTACTAACTTCTATTTGCCAACGCTGTGGGAAACTATTCTTCCTGACTGCTTCTCCACACTGCATCATCCAGGGTTTACAAACGCTCCTCTCGGTACATGATTTCTTTCTAGAACTCTTATTTCGTAATCTTCATATTAAAAACAATCTCTGCAGTGGCTCCCACCTCTGACACTAGCACTTGGGACCTGTGACAAGATCACTCTGATAAGACTAGACTGTGTCTCAGACAGCGCACAGGACAGACACCCTGGACTATAAACGGGACCTTTCTCAAAGGGGGTGGGGGGAGAGAGATTAGGAGAACTGGGAATCCACTGTTCCTGTATCATTTGTTTTGCTCCTTGACTCTCCTTCTTGGCCTCACTACTTGATGGTCAGTTTGAGGGTGAATCACAGTGAAATGCAAATACACCGTAAAGAATGTAATCAAATCCACCTGACGGTTACTGCTGGGTTTTTGTTACATGGATAAGCTGATATGCCTCTTCCCAACTAAAAGATTGTTCCAAGTTTTCCAGTTAGAACAGGGCCCAGGGAGGGAATAGTGTAGTGGGGGATTTAAAAATCTCTGTTAAGACTGTACTTCAGATGTGGAATACGCCATTTTGCAATTCCTGTGACTGGATTTAGTGCCAGTGAGCTGCGAGCTCGTTTTCCCTCGATGAGTACACAGTGTAATACACACTGTGTAGACAATGAAACTGTACACGATAAAGTCTGTACACAGTCAAGCTCGGCAGGGAGTGTTAGGCAAACACGGCTGTCCACTTCGACAAACCGAGAGGCACCATTTTCTCTTATTGATTTTGATTTTTTAAGAGGGTGGATGGAAAGGAAGGGGGAAGGGAGGGAAGCAGCAGATACCTGCTGTACCAACGATTTCCTTTATCCAATACCAAAGAGAAAGATAACACTTCAGCCAAAGATGCAACCTGACTCACCACAGGAAATGGCGTGAAAGTTCTCCAGGGTTTTCTTGACCTACAAAGTAACAAACTGGCTCTTTTCCTGGCTCAGCCAGACATAAACCATGAAAATACCGTAAAATAATTAGAAAATATTGACTAATAAAACCTCCAGGAAATGAAAATAAATTTAAGCACAAAGAGCAGGCCAGATGGAATTTGCAGAACTTTGTTGGAATGTTCCAAAAAATTAAATAAGTAGATTATTTAATTCGCGTTTATGATTGTATCATGAAATCATGGCCTACAGGGCTGTATCCTTTCTACATGATTCATATGTAGTACTTCATAGGGTTGTACAAAATCATGTACACTATGCTTCATAAACTAGGTGGCATGTCCACTCTGCTGTATAATAAAACAATTGAAACATGCGTCATTATTTTACCAATACCAATTAAAACATTACTGCTCAAAATGTGGACTTGTTTCCCATCTGTAACATTTCTTGTAAACGCTGCTAAGGAATGAAAGCCATCCATGAAGCCACTGTGTTCTGAGAATCCACACATGGAACCATCACTAACTAAATGGGACAGGGATTACAGACACTGTCCACGGAATCCTGCTCCTCTGCCTGGTCCCAAAGTCACCCAACTCAGGCTTTACACTGTCATTCTTCTATTACATTGACAAAGATAAAAAATTAATTATCCTTTGTCATCTTGTTGCAGACTTTTATTTAAATTCTGAACAGGAACCTACCTTTACCAGGGGGGTGCAGCTCTCTAGGGCAACACTATCACTAACAATAAGTAACAAAAGGACTAAATGAAAACCTCAGGTTCTAAACTCTGAGGTCAAGCTAGGTTTGCAACTAAAACACCAAGTAACATGTCCTGCTAAGTGTTAGAGCTGACCATGGTCGCTCATTAGATCTGGCTTTATTAGTCACATTTCAGTCACTTTTTATTTAACTCTTCAGTGTTGTGTCTGTGTGCATGAATATATAGGCGTGAGTGCCAGAGCCCATGGAAGCTAGAGAAGCTGGATCCCTCTGGAACAGGAGGTGCAGGCAGGAGTGAGCCACCCAACAGAGGCAACCCAAAGTTGGGGTCTCTACCATTCTTAACCAATCCAACTCTCGAGCCCCTTCGATCACTTATTAAAGATTCTTGTTGTGCGGTAACTATGTGTATTGTTGGGAGTGGGAGTGGAATGTGCACTTGAGTGTGGTTGGCCATGGAGGACATACGATCCTCTGGCCATCAGATCCTCTGGAGCTGGGGTTGCAGGCAGGCGTGAGCCACCAGAGCCGGTGCTACGACTTGACCTTGAGTGATTTGCAACTCCTATTCTCTTAACCACTGAGCAATCACCAATCCCTTCAGTCACTTCACGAAAAGACAGCTGTCTAGAGACTAACAAGTGTGTTATTTACACTTGGTTTTGATTTTCCCATCGCCCTTCCCCAGGAGCTCCAGGCTGCAGACCTTAGCATTTTGAAAACCAGCAGCACATAGTATAGTGGTTAAATCTTTACCAGACACAATGTAATGTGCACAGGACAATGTTATATTCCCCAAGATTAATGATTTAATTATATAGAATTACACTGGCCTGAGATTGAAACTGTGAATCTTAGAACAATGAGAAATTAGTATTGGCATAAATATGATTAAAACTCATGTAGCCCCCTCAGAGGCATCTCGCTTAAACATGACAAGGAGGGACTGGGGATTTAGCTCAGTGGTAGAGCGCTTACCTAGGAAGCGCAAGGCCCTGGGTTCGGTCCCCAGCTCCGAAAAAAAAGAACCAAAAAAAAAAAAAAAAAAACATGACAAGGAAATTCCTTATACGAGAAAGAAAAAATGCTTTAAAAATACATTTTTTTGTTTGGTTCATTATATTGCCTGTCTGCCTCCAACGAACAATCACTGCTTCAAAATAAAGATTCTTTTATGTGAAAAACAGCACAAAACTATTTTCTTCAGGCAAACACTGCGACACGTGTGTCACCAACAAGAGGTATATTTATTTCTATCAATCCACAGCATTAAGAAATAAACATTAAGTCTAAGTTATGTGACACCATACGGAACACTAAGAGCAAGTATGGGACCCGACCCATCAGCGTGGCAGTGAAGCAGACGGACACAGGTCTTAGAACTAGGGATGCTATACTCCTCTAGATCAGCCCCTGTCACTCACGCCTGATAGCTGAGGCAGTGACATTGTCACAGACCTTGACAGAGGCTTCAGGCTTTGTACATGAACCCTTCAACAGTATCTAACTCTCAGCTTCATAGACTGAGGATATCCCAACCTCTCTTCCTGTTTCTGAAACAAAACAAAACTTGCTTTTTTTTCCTATACTCCACAAGCTCTTTTGACACAAAAAAAAAAAACCTGAAATATAATCTCCAATAATAATGTGAGAATAAAAATAGGTTCTCAATAGATTGCTTACAAAACAGCTAGTCTTATTCAGTTCACTAAATGACAAGCATTGTGTAGAAGTTTGCTGGAAAAAAAAAGTCTAATGTAAAAATTCAAAATCTCACTTTGTGAACCTTTAACAGTAACAACGACATCCTATTCTGTTACTTTAAAAAAAATTATAGAAGAAATGTGCACGAACAAAATAAAATAAATAAAGGTTTCATTTTCCTCTGGAAAGATAAGCTCACTGTCTCAACACCAGGTAAAAGAAGTCACTGCAACTTGGATTCGCTGTCCCAATCAACCTATTTTCTCTGGACCTCAGCCAATAATTTAGGAGCTTTCTAAAAGCTGGGACCGTCCCACGCAAACTGTAAGAAACCATTCTCATTATTATTATTATTATTTCAGAGGTAACATTTTTCTTATTAAAGACTGAATAATCACAAACTCACTTAGCATTTTTTTTTTCTTTTTTTCGGAGCTGGGGACCGAACCCAGGGCCTTGCGCTTGCTAGGCAAGTGCTCTACCGCTGAGCTAAATCCCCAACCCCTCACTTAGCATTCTTAATGTTATGAATGGCAACTTCCCCCAGCAAATGTCTAATAGCATCAAGACCAAAGGGCTTTATTAATTGTCAACTGTTCTTTTCCTGGGTGGCCACATGAAGAAAAAAAAAAAAAAAACCTAACAGAGCAGACTGTGTACCTTTATGGTGTTAAGGAGTAAATCCATCTTCCATCCAATTAGCCTCCTTTACTTTTACACATCAAGGGAATGGCTTCGAATTTGATATAGTGCTTTATTTGTACCATCAATAAAGGACTCTCTCGTGCATTGCCAAATGTATTTTAAGTACCAGCCAGCTTTCAGTGATAACATGGCTTTCACGGTGAAGCAAGGCTTTCACTGCCGTGATGTACTAGCGAGGTATGTGTAGTCTGTCATAGCGCGCGTCCCCCCACACACAGCATTAACAAGAACACAGCACAATGAACAAGCGAGTGCCTAACTCAGCGCTTTCTGCAGCTCTCTCGAAGGCCCCGTTCAGCCCGTCTCACTCACAGGTACACACTGGATTCACTGTCTCCTCGTCACACTGCATTGTCTCTTTCTCCACACTCCTTTGGATGAACTTCCCTCCCATACTCAGGAAATATATTCAACATATTTAAAATAGAATAAGTTTTGCTCATCCTGGCTAAATATAAAGTGTTTGAATTCTTACTGTCTTAGCTTCGGTAGTTTGATGGTATTACATATCTATCCGTCATTGAAACCAATGCAGTGTAAGATCCAAGGGGCTGATACAGTTCTCAAATAAGGACACGACAGTCAGATGCTTCTAAAGGTCAGAAGGTCATTCACGCCCACAATTCTCCTCTGTCTCTGATACTAACCCATCCCAACGCACCTGATCTTGCCTCTGTATGACCACTGCGCTGAAATTAGAGGACACCCGATTCACAGTCTGTGAGTAAACTGATCTCTAAAGTGACATATAGGCATGCTGTCAGTCTGTCTGAGAGAGCTGTCCGTATTTCCTCTGTGCAGTCCTAACAGATACATACCTATGTCATATGCCAGGAAGTCGGCAGAAAAGCACTTGGCACCGTTACTCAGGGAAGTGTCATTATGAGTGTTTCCTCCAAAAACAAGCACAGCTCCACTGATAAGCACAGCTGAGTGAAGGTATCTGGCAAACCCACTTTCTTTCAAAATAGTCCTACAGGATAAAATTTAGAAATGTATTACAAAGGATAAAGAGACTTCCCCGATTTTATAAAGCATTGGCTTCGGATATAAAACTTCTTCTGGGAAATATAAGGGGAAAATACATATATTTTAACAACTTGTAAATAATTTCAAAGCTTTAATATTTTAGAAAGAATATTTGTAGAATCTCAATATCTCAAGGTGGTTTGAGGAAGTACAATATAGATAGAATTTTTAATACTAATAAATTGTATTTTGAATGTTTTTTTTACTTTCGAAGGTAGGAAAACAGTCTACCTCATAGGAAAGAACTGAAACACCATGACTTTTTCATGATAAGACAAGCAAAAAGTATAATAAATTTAGTCCAAATTACATTGGGTTAAAATTATAAAATTGATAAGGACCCCCTTAATGAGTCTTTACGTTTAATTAAAATTGACATACAAAAATGCAGATACCATAAGTCAAAATCTCAATGAATTTCCACAAGACGAGCATTACCAAATAATCCAAGAACCTGGACAGAAACATGGTTTACTTCAATGAGCAGCCCTACCTTACTTTCATATGGGTTGTACTCATCTGTGTTTAGATTCTTAAGCTTGTCTTCAGATGCATCTACAATGTGTAATTACAAACTGCACATAGGGGCTGGAGAGATGGCACAGCAGTTGGGAGCACATCAGCACTAGGTAGCTCCAAACTCTGGCCTCCACAGGCACCTGTGCTGGCTCACACACACCTGTGCTCACATGCACCTGTGCTCACATGTACCTGTACTCACATGCATCTGTGCTCACTCACACACACCTGTGCTCACACACACCTGTACTCACATGCACATGTGCTCGCTCACACACACCTGTGCTCACATGCACCTGTGCTCACATGCACCTGTACTCACATGCATCTGTGCTCACTCACACACACCTGTGCTCACACATACCTGTACTCACATGAATCTGTGCTCACTCACACACACCTGTGCTCACATGCACCTGTGCACACATGCACCTGTGCTCGCTCACACACACCTGTGCTCACATGCACCTCTACTCACACACACCTGTGTTCACACATGCACCTGCACTCATGCCCACATGCACACACACACACTTAAAAAATAAATGCTCTGAAATACATTTTTATAAACAGTAAAATTTACATAAAGTACTATAAGCATATGCTCAGAATTATAAATGTCTCTGAATAAACCAATATATAAAGATGAACAGTAATATAAATTACTACTTCGTGGTAATTATGATTCAAAATATAAACACAGTAAGCATGTATTAAATCGTTGGTTTGTATCTAGTCTCTAAAACCATGTTTTGTTTTGTTTTGGTTTGGTTTTTTTCCGGAACTGGGGACCGAACCCAGGGCCTTGCGGTTGCT
Source organism: Rattus norvegicus (assembly GCF_021556685.1). Taxonomy (NCBI): domain Eukaryota; kingdom Metazoa; phylum Chordata; class Mammalia; order Rodentia; family Muridae; genus Rattus; species Rattus norvegicus. The sequence continues at coordinate 270,185,698 of NC_141534.1, read as the reverse complement.
AGGCAAGCACTCTACCACTGAGCTAAATCCCCAACCCCTAAAACCATGTTTTTTTTTTAATATCATCTAATGCTAAAGAAAGAGACAGACTCCCAGAATGACAATCTGAAGGGTTCCACGGGTTTTCCAGGAGAAGACCCTTAATTAATACAAAATAGTTTTAAGGTTGCAGAAAAGGTATGATCTCATAAACCTCATGAAGAGCAACATTAGACACTTCAGAGTGTCTGCTAAGCTTGGGTTAGAAATGTCAATACCGAGTCTGACCAGGGAGCACAGGCCTCTGATGCCAGCAACTTAGGCGTCTAAGACAGGAGGATCACAACTCAAGGGCTGCCTGGGCACTGTAGTAAGTCCTGCTTCACAATAAAAAGCAGCACAACGGGGGTGTGGCCAGGAACAGAGAGCTCAGCCTCCGGGTGACCTGCCTGCACAGGGCGGCTATGTGTATAAGATTTATGAGGAAGACCACAAAATTCTCGTTCACCTGGAGGACAGAGGAAGGGGAATCCCTGAGTTTGAGGCCAGCCTGATCTACACAGCAAGCTCCAGGTAGCCTACTTAAACCCTACCTCAAAACAATATGTAAACAAATAAATAATAAAGTCTCTGCATGAATGGAGGGTGCTGCATGCACAGAAGTGTAAAGACCAATAGTATCAAACGTCAGTTCTCTGATCTGGAGGTTCAATTTGGGTTAGAGACTGTCGGGGACTGAAGAGACCGCTCCGCAGTTAAGAGCACTTTGTGCCTTGCAGAGGATCCAGGTTCAGGCCCCAGAATGCATATGGAGGCTCACAACTGTTTATAACTCCAGGTCCAGGGCAGCTCATGCCTCTCCAGGCTTGTGGGGACACGTGTACATATGTTGTGCCCAGGCACAGATTCAGGCACACAAACTTAAAAAAAATAAATATTTACGACCATTAAATTAAACTAATATTTAAGAAAAATACTGAATAAGGCAAAGGACTGACAGCTCTCAACGTCTACTATGAGCCAAGTAACCGAGGAAATCTGTCACCGAGGAAACACAGGCGAATCACAGAGCGGACAGGAGAGCCCAGAGACAGACTGACACAAGTATAGCACAAAGAAGCAAGAACTGTTCTGCAGAGGCAGAGGCAGGGCATCCTAGCAGAGCTAAAAAGGCCAAAACAGCTCAGCAAAGGACCGTGTTTCGAAATACACTGTAGTGCACAAAAGAAAACAATTCATGAAGTAAGTCAACCTCAGAACCCCACATTGCAGGTACAAACACACACATGTATTACACACACACATCTGCAACCACACATGCAGGCACGTATGCATACCACATACATATCTATTACACTGATAAAAAAATTAACATAGAATGAATAGAAAGCATGTTGGGGATTGGCCCTAATGCCATTTGTGTGCATTCGGCTCCCTAAATCACACAAGAATCTGCGGGTTCAATGCGAGCCCCCAGTTGGCTCTCATTGGTGAATAGTCACTGGCAGTCAATGGCTGGGCAGGGAGACAGAGGTGGGAGTTTACAATTCCCAGGAAGGGACAGAGGAGGAGGAATAGGAGATTCGGCCATGAGGAGGGCATTCCAGATAAGTCAGGAATATCAGAGGGGAGTGTGTGTTAGTCTTGTGGAGTTAGGAAGTGGCCCACCTGTCGCTCTACTGAGGTCATATTAAAAATAAGCCTGTGTGTGTGTGTGTGTGTGTGTGTGTGTGTATGTGTGTATGTGTGTATGTGTGTATGTGTGTCTCTGTGTGTATGTGTGTATGTGTGTATGTGTGTGTGTCTGTGTGTGTATGTGTGTATGTGTGTCTCTGTGTGTATGTGTGTATGTGTGTATGTGTGTATGTGTGTATGTGTGTGTGTGTATGTGTGTATGTATTTCCAAAGAAATCGTACAAAGAAATGCAACCAAAAAACTATACTGCCCCATATGTGAGAAGAAAAGACACAGATGTCAAATGCATGTATAAAAGTTACACCATCACTCTGTGTGGTCACGGAAATGCATGTGAAAGTAATGGGGAGGCTGCAGTACAACCTATTAAAGTGGCTAAAACTGAAAACACTGACACTGTTAAAAGCTGACAAGCATGGAGGGTAATGAAAACTCACCTCGATTTAAGAGTCAACATGGCCGTCACCTCAACACAATGAGCAGCTTCAGACAATGCTAAACATAACTCTACTCACCACTGTGCATCTTCACGCCTACCAGTGCACTGAAATCTTGGTCCACTCAAGGACCCGCACGTGGTATGAAAGACAAAATGCTTTTTGCAGGGAAATGGCTGGAGCGAAACTTTAAGCTGTTAACTGGCTGTAGTTCTTCATCTATGGGTGAGTCCCTACACGATTCCTCATCCACACTGCACACCATCTGATGGTGTCACCATGCAGATCTTGTCCATACTTTTAAGCTTTCAGGGGTACGGATTCCCTGACATATGCAGATGTCATGGTCTCACAGCAGACATCTTGGTCCCCTTCCTATTAACCTTTTTGCCCCCTTCTCTGAGCCTTAGGTGTAAGGGTTGTGTTGTGATGTATCAACTGGGGCTTGGTACAACACTGAGCATCATGTCAAACAGACAACTGTCACGTGTTCTCTCTCACGTGTGAGATCTAAAAGTTACATGAAAGTAATGGACATGAAAGGGAGGGGGGAGTGTAACAGAAGGAACAGACAGTAAACAGGACTGGAGCACAGGGAAAGTCACAATAAGACCATTACTCTATAACGCATCTCACTTTTACAAGGTATTCCACTGTAAGAATACTGTTATAATGATTTAGTGAATAATATCTCAATTCATAGATCCACTCTTTAAATAATTCTTATAAAAACTGAATCACGTAGAGATAATCTGAACATTCTTATAACCACTTTGCGATAAATCTCATTGTTAAAATTCTATACATAGAAAGTCACCTTTAGTTCTCTTAAAGGCTATAATTAGAAACTACTCGTAAAAAAATAAGTCTGGGTTTTAAAATGTGGGCTACAGCATTAAAAAATACACCCCAAATAATTTTATGCACCCAGTACAGCCTTAACACCAAATAATTAAAATGAAAATCCAAGAAGCATGACCCAATTTCATGTTAACGAAGATTTTTAGTTCCTTATCAAATATTAGCTAACAAGAAACCAGTGGTAATATTTGACTAAAGCTGATTTAAGTTGAGTTACTAAAATAAATCACAATTAGCTAAATTACTTTGATAACGAGCTCTCAAAAGGGCTTTGGTACAAGCTGTCGACAAACCAAGAAAATAAATAAAATTTGTTCCCAATGTATTTCCTGATATTTTTATTGATTATTTTGGAATTTCACAGAATGCACACTTCTGTGCATGCACACAACTTTATGAGTTCATGCAGTGTTGTGTGTGTGTGTGTGTGTGTGTGTGTGTGTGTGTGTGTGTGTGTTTTAAGGCTCTCTCTTGGGACTGGATAACCAATCAGGTAGCTCATCTTTAGAGAAGACAGTCTCTCTCTCTCTCAGCAGCCTTTAACTGCCTACAGTTCTTCATCTATGGGTGAGGCCCTGTAAGATTTCTCATCCACAATGGCACATCAACTGATGATGTCATCACACAGCTCTTGTTCAAAAGTACAGCTTCCCTGCCATCTACAGACATCACTGTCTTACAGCAGACATTCTGCCCCTCTGGCTATTAATCTTCCTGCTCCATTTTCTGAGCCTTAGGTGTAAGGGTTGCATTGTGATGTGTCATTTGAGCCTGGGCACCACACTGTATTTGTTCTCTTAATTGTTGAATAGTCGCTTCCTGCAGTGGCCTCTGTGGTTGTTTGAATAAGAATGGCCCCCAAAGGCTCATATATCTGAATGCTTTGTCATCAGGGGGTGGCACTATTTGGAAGGATTCGGAAGTGTGGCCTTGTTGGGGTGGGTGTGGTCTTGTTGGGTGGGTGTGGCTGTCTTGGAGTACTATGTTAGTAGGCATAGGCTTTGAGGTTTTAAAACCCATGCCATGCCTCGTGTTGCTCTCTTTCTGCTGCCTGTGGAACAAGATGTAGAATTCCCTTTACAGCAATAGAACACCTACCAAGATGATCCACATCTGCTGTAAAAAGCCTCTTTGATGAGGGTGAGAGCTACATTTAGCAGGTATAAGGATAGGTTGCAGACTAAAGTTAAAGTGATAAGTTTAGGAAACTGGAGGTAGTAGATCCTCCTCTGGGCTCCATGACTGGCCCAGCAAGGGGTTGTTAGCAAGGATTACAATTCCAAGAGTTAATTCCTTCCTACTGAGTGGCCTCCAACACAATTAGCTGCTGGTTACTCCCAAGATATACATGCCACTATTATAGTACTGTGTCTGAAATAGACAGCTGGGCCTTGTGGTCCACAGTCTTTACGACTGGGTTGGACTACTGACTGCTTGTTCCCATGGCAGCTTACAAAGGAACTTTGGTTACCATGAGAGCTGGTCTTCAAGGAGGCTTCCAGGATGCTCCAGCTGATACCTCCAAGCCCTACGTTTTAGCACCTTACCTGCAAGGACTCACCTCAGTTCACAGAGGGAATCAGGGACAATGGCAATATCCTATGTGGTTTTGAGAGTCTCTTGGGCCCCTGACCAACGAGCTGAAGAGACGTGTCCCATGCCCGGCCCTGAGGTCTTCGTTAGTCAGTCTGTCTCTTGGGGAATCATAGCATCCCAAATGATGTAACTTCATTTAAATGTTGCACACACACATATACACACACATACATACATACACTCACATATACACATACACTCACATATACATACACTCACATACACATACACTCACATACACACATACCCATACATACACACATGTACTCACATATAAACACATACACTCACATACACACATACACACATGTACTCACATACAAACACATACACACACATACACACAAATACACTCACATACACATACTCATATACACACATACACACATACACTCACATACACACATACACTCACATACACACACACACACACACACACACAACCTTCCAGAGCACCTGTGTCCTCTCTAGAGCTTTCCCTCCACCATCTTTGTCCCTTTCCATTTTCCTGGCTTCTACAGTGACCTGGGTTATATTCTGATGTCTAAAGACTTGGAGCTAAGATCCACGAATGAGAAAGAACATATAGCATTTGTCTTTGTGGCTCTCTGGTACCTCATTCTGAGCAATTATTGTCTAATGCTATCCACTCACCTGCACATATAATGATTTGGTTTCTCTTTACAACTAAGGAGAACGTCCTTGTGTGTTGATTTTCATTATCTGTTCATTAGTTGGAGAACATTTAGGCTGTTCCCACCTACTAGCTATTGTGAACAGAGAAGCATAGAGGGCATAGCTGAGGGAGAACCGGTGCAGTAAGACATGGAGCCCTTCAGGGATTTGACAAGGAGTAGCAGGGCTGGGTCTCGACATAGACTTGATTTAAGGACTCAGACGGTTCTCTGCATAGATTTCCACAGTGGCTGCCCCAGTTGGCAAACGCCCAACAGAGAACGAGGTTCCCGTTTCCCACAGCCCGCCAACATGTGTTTTTGTAGTTATTTTCTTGATCATAGCCCTTCTGTCCAAGGTGAGATGAACTCTCAGAGCAAGTATCTCTTGCACGTCCGAGTTGCCAAGGGTGCTGAACACTTCTCAACTTAGCCATTTTTAACTCTTCTTTTGA